>NC_051162.1:37920528-37976099 GCF_013339745.2 Dermacentor silvarum
CGGCCTGACGCCGCTGCCGTTTCGTGGCAGCGGCTCGAGCCCTCTTCTCAACACCGCATATCCACGAAGTGCATGATGATGAGTGGGCGAAGCACCAGGGGATCATTCGGGCAAAACGCCCGAAGCGTTCTCCGGAAGCCGGAAGCTGACTTCCGGAACCGGAAGCGGAACCGGAAGTGGAACCGGAAGTGGAAGCCGGCTTTCGGTTGCGGCTTCCGGAAGCCGGAGCTTGGCGTACATGCGCAGTAGGGGTGCGGACGCCGCACGGCGGAGGGAGGGCGTGACATAGCCCCCGAGAGAGAGAGAGAGAGAATAAACTTTCATCGAAAGAGCACGCGAGCGTAGGTAGCTCCTCCGCTCTGCAGTGGGTGGTCATCTCAGTCCAGGAGTCCAGCGGCCTTAGCTGCTCTTCTCGCTCGGTTGACCAGGTTGAGCTGGTCCGACGAGTCGGAGCTGGACAGCGCTGCCTCCCATAGCCGTGTGGTGGGGTGTGTTATGGGTGTGAGCTGTGGTGTGTTTGCGCAAGCCCATACCATGTGGTAAGCGTTGCACATTTATCGCAGGGTGGACATTTATAGGAATACAGCGCAGGGTGTATGGCGTGGTAAAGACTCAAGTGTGGATATATGTTTGGAGTTTTCGCCATATTACGGCTTCCTCTCGCGTCAGAGCATTATGCGGGGGGGGGGGGGGGCAGTGTTCTTCGTGAAAGACGATAGGGTTGTAGGATGTGCGTGTAGGTTAATGGTATGGGCTCTCGTTGGAACTGCTCAGCGCGGTCCTCTCGCGGCTCCCGGTGTGCATGCTCTCGAGCGTAGGCGTGTGCCTGCTGATTTGGCGCGCAAGGACTCATGCGCCGGAGTCCACACGATCTGTATGTATGGTGGCAGCTGGTGCGTTCCATTCAGAATACGTTGTGCGGCCCTGGAAATTTTGGCCCTGGGATAATTTCTGCATGCCGTCTGAGAGTCCGTCAGAACTATGACGCATTCCCAGTGCGGTCTCGTCGTGATGGCTAACGCTATCACTAGTTCCTCTGCCTCCGCAGCGCTCACTATGGAAACCGACGACGCATTTATTTCGTTCCTGTGATTATTGACTACGCTGGTGACGGATGCGGTGCTTCTTGCGGTGCTGGCCGCGTCTACGTACAAGACAATGGGGTGGTTTTCATACTTTCTCGCGAGCGCCTGCGCTCGGTCTTGTCTCCGTCTGATGTGGAAGTTTGGGTGCATGTTCCTGGGAATCGGTGAGACGTGCATAGTTTCCTGTAGTCGCGTTGGGATTTTGGTCAGTGCGCTGGTCTTCCGTACGGAATATTCAAGACGATCCAAGAAGCAGCGTCCCGCTATTGTGCGTAGTAGTCTTTCCTTCTGGCTTACCAGGTGGGCCTCAATGATTTCCCGTGCATTGTTGTACATCCCTGTCTCCTCGAGGCGAAAAGTAGCCGTTCCGGGTGGGAGTCCCAGCGCTTGCTTATACGCCTTGCGTATCAGCCGGTCGAGTACCTCCACTTCCGCGTTGCTGAAATTTAAATATGGTACCGAGTACGGAATGCGGCTCACAATCAGAGCCAGCACTAGTCGGATAAGGTCCTGTTACTTGAGTCCCCTCTTCCTGCTGGTAATTCGTTCAATCACGCGCAAGATCTGCGTGGTCGGGTGTTGTAGCTTCTGTATGGCATATCCTCCACCCCCGTGTTGACCATAAGCTGCTTCGCATCTAAAAAGATTTTCATTTCATTTGAACATCCGGCTGCTGTGCACGGAGCCGAAGTTTCATCGTTCACGTACTTTTAAGCGAAGCTTTATAGGCTCACAAGTGTCGGTGGTGGTGGTGGCTGCGGCGGTCTCACGCTGAAAAGTGGGCCGATCCAGGCGATTGTGCAGAATTAGTCCAAGCTCAATGGCACAAACCAGGGACAAAAAAGAAAGAGAAAGAAAGAGAGAGAGAAAGGAGGAGAGAAAGAAAAAAAGAAAAACAGAAAAAAAGAGTGAGAAAGAGAGAGAGAACGAAGGAGATGGACAGAAAGTCACCACAAAGGTCAGAGAAAGAAAGAGAGAAAGAGAAAGAAAGAGAGGGGTAGCGGAAGAAAAAATAGAGAGAAGGAATTGTAGATAGACAGAGAGAAAGAAAGAAAGAGAAAGAAAAAGTCACCACGAAGGTCAGAGAAAGAAAGAAAGAGGGAGAGAAAGGAAGAAAGAGAAATAAAGAGAGAAAGCGACACGAAGAGAAAGGGACAGATACAAACAGAGAGAGAAAGAAATACAATCACCACGAAGGCCAGATGCACACACGACAAGCTTCGGTTACCCCCATTTTCTCGACAGGTAAAGGCTGGTGATTTTTAAGCGAAGCTTTATAGGCACACAAGTGGCGGTGGTAGTGGCGGCGGCGGCGGTGTGACGCTGAAAAGTGGGCCGATCCTGGCGATAGTGCAGAAAAGGTCCCAACTCAATGGCACATACCAGGGGCAAAAAAGAAAGAGAGAAAGAGACAGAAAGAGAGAAAGAAAGGAAGACAGAGAAAGAGAAAAAGAAAGAAATAAGTAGAGAGGGAAAGATGGAGAGAAAGAAACGAAGACAGAGTGAAAGAGAGAGGGAATAAAGAGAGAGAGATATACAGCGAGAGAAAGAGAAAGAAACAGAGAGAGGGAGAAAGAAAGACTGAGAAAAAAGAGAGAGAAAAATCACCACGAAGGTCAGATACACGACAAGCTTCGCTTACCCCCATTTTCTCGAGAGGGGAAGGGCTAGTGATTTTGTTTTTCATTCAAGAGTCTCGAACTGAGATGACCCACCGCAGCATTCCTCGTGTAAGGCAATGCTAGCTTCGTTTAAGAGACACAAACAATGAATAACATCACATCGAGATAATTACAACGAAGAGCCCCACTCTGTGCAATTACCTCTCGTGACTACGGGTCAGTGCATTGTTGGAAGATGGGCTATGGAGCAAGAAAATAAGTTTCAGAAAAAGGAGAACGTTCTGGTACCCGCTGTCAGCTTTGTTACATTGTTACCGCATTTAATGGGTGAGTTATTGACCGAAGCTGTATATGGCTCGGTTCTGATCAGAAGTGCGTGCGCCGACAGGGTGTGTATAAAAAAGTCGCGACGAGAGAGAAAACAGTGGGTTGATCCCGAAGATAGTGCAACACCGGGATGACATGCGGCTGAGGTAGTCTACCCACCAGTACACCAGTTAAGGTGGATGAAAGAGGATTAAGGAGGATTAGGGTGGGTGTACAATCATTGCATTCTACCAGTGCTAACATATGGGGCAAAAACTTGGAGGTTAACAAAGAAGTTCGAGAACAAGTTAAGGACAGCACAAAGAGCGATGGAACGAAAAATCTTAGGACTAACGTTAAGTGACAAGAATAGAGCGGTGTGGATCAGAGAACATACGGGGATAGCCGATATTCTAGTTGACATTAAGCGGAAGAAATGGAGCTGGGCAGGCCATGTAATGCGTAGGATGGATACCGGCGGTCCATTAGGGTTACAGAATGGATACCAAGAGAAGGGAAGCGCAGTCGAGGTCCGCAGAAAACCAGATGGGATGATGAAGTTAGGAAATTTGCAGGCGCAAGTTGGAATACGCTAGCGTAAGACAGGGGTAATTGGAGATCACAGGGAGAGGAGTTCGTCCTGCAGTGGCCATAAAATATAGGCTGATGATGATGATGATGAGGGTGGGTTAAGGTGGATAAGCTCTGATTAAGGTGTATTAAGAAGGATTAGGGTTAAGGTGGATTAAATTCGACTAAGGTGGATAAGGTAGAGGAAAGTGGATTAAGGATGACAAGGGTGGATTATGGTCGATTACGGTGAATGAAGAAGGATTACCGTAGATTAAGGAGGATTATGATTGACTAGGGTGGATTAGTGTGCATTAAGGTGGATTAAGGTTGACTTAGGTAGATTAAGGTAGATGATGGAGAATTAAGGTAGATTTAGGCTCGTCCCAGTTGTGTCTACACTACACCACGCCAGTGGTGTAGTGTAGATATATCACAGCTGACACGTGAAATCATTGACGCAGATTATATCAGGAAATTTGATAGCTCGTGCGTCAGTTCTCCTTCGCTTGCACTTTCATCTCGAGAAATCGCATATCTTAACAACATATGAACGGCAAACCTCTAGTGTGCATTGTCAGCACGTGGCTATCATTATCAGCATTGTAAATGATACACCAGTGTTTGGATGACTATTCATATGTTTCGCATGGTAGTACTATATATATTTATTCCTTTATGTCCTCATGAACGAACTGTTGCAAGTCAGCGCTGTGTGCCTGTCGCTCTCTCGTGTCCCTGTCTTTCTTGCGCTGTTTTTCTTTTTCAACGAATCACCCACACGCCCAAGTTTCCAGGCTAAGTCGAAAATTCCAACTTGATAGTGACAACTTGCGTTGTCACTGACAATGTGGTGGCGTGGAGCAGAGGTAGGACACCCGGCTTCTAATCTGGAGGTCGTAGGCTCGAATACTCCTACAGTCCACTACATTTTGAGGCATGTAGTGGCGCCTGACACCGGCCAAAAAGAATATCGCCGAGAGCTAGTGGTGCTATGCTAGTCCAGGTACAACTAAATCAGGAAGGCTCACTAAGCTTCAACAAAGTCACTCCCTCACAAGAACAGGAATTGGCCACCCTGGCGCAGTATTCGGCCACTACCTCCCTCATGACTCCGAATATTAACCCATAGCCCTCAGTCTCCAGTGGCTGCGGAGCGCCCGACCAAGGCGGCGGTCGGACCTGCTACGCGGCAGAGGGTGCAAAGAATCTCTGGGTCCGGATAGGCCGCCACTGGAAAATGAATCTGGAGACGTTCAACACGCGCACCCTATCGAGTGAGGCTAGCTTAGCAGAGTTATTTGAAGAATTATAAGATATTACCCGCGATATTATTGGCCTTAGTGAAGTTAGAAGAAATGGTGAGGCTAATACAGTGCTGACTAACGACCACATTCTCTGCTACAGAGGTCTTCCAGATAAGAGAGAATTCGGAGTAGGACTTCTAGTCCATAAGGACATAGCGACGACATTGATGAATCCTTAAGCTTTAATGAGAAGGTAGCAATCATCGTAATAAAGCTGAATAGGAGGTATAGAATGAAGGTAGTACACGCCTACGCGCATACCTCCAGTCACGAGGATGAAGAAATAGAACAGTTTTATGAAGTTGTTGAATTAGAATGAGAAAGGTGCAAACTCAGTATACTGTAGTCACGGGCGACCTGAATGTAAAAGTCAGGGAAAAGCAGGCTGGTGAGCAACCAATTGGCAAATGCGGCATCAATTCTAACAACACTAGAGGAGTGATGTTGTTAGAATTCGCGGAAAGGAATAGGCTCCGAATAATGCATACCTTCTTAAGGAAGCGCAGCAACAGGAAGTCGACCTAGCAAAGCCCTAACAGAGAAAAGGAAATGAAATAGACTACATACTCTCTGCCGATCCCAGCAGAGTGCAGGATGTAGAAGTGTTAGGTAGAGTAAAGTGCAGTGACCATAGGTTGGTAAGGTCTAAGATTTCGCTCAATTTGAAGAGAGAAAGAATAAAATTAGTCAAGAAGAAACAGGCCAACCTAGACGCAGTAAGGGTAAATAAAAGCAGACAAATTCAGCCTTGTGCTCGCAAACAAATATGCAGTTTTAGAACAGGAAGATCAAGCCAACATAGAGCTAATGACTGAAACCGTAACTAGGCTGATTTTAGAAGCAGCAATTGAAGTCGCAGGTAGGGCACCAAGGCAACCAGTAGGCAAGCTCTCCCAAGTAACAAAGGACCTAATAAAGAAACGAAAAACGTAATGAAAGTGTCAAACTCGAGAGATCAGATAGAATTCGTTGAACTGTCAAAACTGATGAACAAGAACAAGGTAAGGGATATCCAAAATTAAAACGTGGAGAAGATTGAGGGAGCAGTAAAATATGGATGCAGCATGAAATCAGTGAGAAGAAAACTTGGTATAGGACAAGGTAAAATGTATGCACTGAAAGATAAGCAGGGTGATATCATTAGCAATTTCGATGGCATAGTAAAAGCAGTAGAATTCTATACTGATCTGTACAGTGGCTAGGCGAGCCAAGCTACTTTCATTCGAAGTAGTGATGAACAGGATACAGACACTCCTTCTATAACTAGCGATGAAGTTAGAAGGGCCTTGAAAGATGCTAGAGAAAATTGAATAACAGTCGATTTAATTAAAGATAGAGGAGATATCTTGCTTGGAAAGCTTGCGGCCCTTAATACGCAATGCCTCGCGAGTTCAAGTTCACCAGAAAGCAGGAAGAACGCCATCATTATACTCATTCATAAGAAGGGAGACAAATAATTCATGAGTTATAGCCTCATTAGCTTGCTTTCAGTACTGTATAAAATATTCACCAAGATAATTTCTAATAGGAAGGAATATTCTACGATGGATCATATCCACCGGCTATCACCCGCTCCTCCTGTCACGTTACGCCAGATGCAAGCGGCGAATGCTTGCAACGGCACGTACACACTAGCGGCAAAACGCACGCTGCGAAAGCAGCCGCGAAACAGGTTTTTCTTGCCGCGAAAGGGATGAGTGTTGCGTTCGAATGTTGCTACGCTGCGCTCCGCAACACCCCAACGACCGCCGCTTCGCGTCGGCGCCCGGCACCATGGCACAACCGACCGCACCGCCAAACACAGAGGAAAAAAAGAAATCGGTGTTACGTCATCGAGGCGAGGCCCCACCCCTGCACGGATTTCTTGTGAAAACAGTCGCAACCCCCTGCCGCAGCTGCGTTTAGCCGCCGGCGGCTCACCGCGCGTGTTCTGCCTAATGGTGCCATATAGAAAAAGTACCACCATCTACTCTTTCCTCCGCCGTCTCCTCTCCTAAAGCACTTGTTTTTTTCTTTACTCTTTGCTTGCGAAAGCAAGTCGACGGTGGCGCCCCTAGAAAGTCCACGTTGAAGCTTTCAGGCCGGGCGCGCGCCGCCGCCGGCGACTGCGGCTGCCCAGAGTCACTTTCAACAGGGCTCTGAGGCGGAGAAAAACAAAATATAAAGAAGTGAAACCGCGCGCTATCATCGTCCACTTGGAGATAAAGGAGATGATGATGATGACGATGAATAAACATTTATTAGGCCCAAAATATATTGGTGGTGCCCACAGGTACCAGACGGGGTGGTTCCCTAGTTACGGGACCCATATGTTCCCAGCAGGGGCCGTATTCTGAAACGTTCGCCTAGGCGAAATTTCTTTTTTCGCTTTCAGGCGTGCGCCGATTGGCTGTTTTAGCAAAATTGGATGAGCTGATTGGGTGGTTGAGCCCGACGTCATTCAATTTGCTCAACCAGCCAATCAGCGCGCATGCTGATTTCGCCTAGGCGAAATTTCGCCTAGGCGAACGTTTCAGAATACGGCCCCAGCTCCTGGCCCCTGTCCGTCAGTGCGAGCTGAATCGGTAGGGCGGGGCTGGATAACAAGGTCTCCCATCGCTCAAGGGGTTGGGGATTGGGGGTGTTGGCGGGAAGGGGAGGAGGGGGGGGGGTCTTGAGTTCTGTGCACTCGGCCAAGATGTGCGGCAGGGTGCCCTTTTCCCTTTTGCAAAAAGGACAGAGCGTATCATGTTCCGCGGGGTACATGCGGTTCATCAGTACGGGATGCGCAAGCGATCCCGCCTGCGCTCGACGCAGGATGGTCTGTTGTTGCCTGGTGAGTTTGGGGTGCGGTTCGGGCAGTTTGCACCTTTCCTCTCGGTACATCCGGGTAATGTCCCGAAAGCTGGTAACCGGGTGCGGTAGCTCTTCCGGCTCGTGTTCTGCCCGGATTGACATTTCTCCGGCATGGTAGTCGGCGATGATGTTGCCTGCTACCTGCGAGTGAGCTGGGACCCACACGAGCTCTATGGCTCTTCCCGGAGGCTTGCACTTGGATAGATACAGGAGAGAAGCGGCGTTGATCAAAGGATGGCGGTACTTTTTTTATATAGGGTCTTTAGTTTTGCCGCTAGTGTGTACGTGCCATAACACAACTGCGGCGTGGTAACTCGAGCACACGACACCAGATGGCGCGGCGAGCGGCGCTGCAAGCTGCGGCGGTTGCTAGGCAACGGCTCAGCTCGCGGTGCGGCCACCGGCCAGTGTTGCCAGGTTTGGCTATATATAGCTAAATTGGGCTACAGAAAAAAATCTTGCTGCGACAACACGGCATCGTCTACCGCAGCTGAGTTGAGCTCCAGGCAGCCATTGAACATGAAAGAGAACACAGGGCGCCAGACCTAAATGGATCTCTTATCAAGTTTGTAAGATCATCGATGGATCTGCGATACAGTGTTTGCTTGACTTGCTTAATTTCATTTTGACGACCGGAGCGCTACCTGAATCATGGAAGCAGGCTGAAGTTGTACCAATACCGAAGCCAGGAAAGGCCTTGGACAAGCTGCCTAATCTTCGGCCTTTCAGCCTAACGTGTACATTGTGCAAGATCCTTGAACGCATGTTAGCATAACGCGTCATTCGATCTGCTCGTGGCTGGTACCATTTGGCCCAGATTGGCTTTCGACCGCACTTGGGCACGGAAGATGGCCTAGATCATTTAACGTCCACGGTGCTTCAGGGGGGAAGAGCAAACAGCATTCGAACTCTGATGATGATGATGATTAGTGGGGTTTATTGATGCAAGGGCCAGATGTGGCCAAAGAGCGCCAAGGCGATGATAATGGCGTGTCAGTGGTACATGAATAGTGAATTATGAGGCGTGGTTAAAAAATTGGATGAGGCGTGGCTGTAAAAGGGCCTAAATATATTCACTGTAAAGTGCGTAAAATCTACATGTAATAAGGCTATGACAATGATTAATGATGTGTACTATCAAAATGAAGAATACATTGAAAAAGAGTGATAGGATATTGAAGATATTTCAGATGTAATAATTGGCAAAAACACTACTGCCTAAACAGAGCCCTTGAACCACAAGGGTCTGGTGGCAGGTGCTATACTGAACTACTGTCACAGCTGCATCCTCTGGAGAGAGGACGCGCAACGAATTTATTGGGCTTATGACATACAGGACAACATGGTTCACGAAAGCGGACTGCTTTGGTTGTAAAAAGTGGTGCTTTACCAAGAAATATGGAGGGATGGAGTGGGACACAATAGCGGTATGCAAGAAGAAAATCTTTCCGTCTCTCTGTTTGGGCTTCCCGACACTCCAGGAGGACATGGAGGACGGTCAGCATCTCACCACATCGACCACAGGTCGGAGGCTCGTTACCACTCAACAGAAAATTGTGAGTACCATATGTGTGTCCTATTCTGAGACGACAGAATAGGACATCAGTTCGTCGTCTTTTCGTTGCGCCGGGCCACATACCTAACTGTGGTTTAATCAAGTGAAGTTTATTATTTGTTTCGGCGTCCCACAGGCGTTGCCAGTGGTTTCGCAGTTTCGTTCGCAAAAAAAGGCTTGAGATCTGTGGCAGGAATAGCTGCGGTAATATTAGTAGCTTGAGATGTAATGGATGTGGCCACTTGGTCTGCTAGCTCATTACCCTCAATGCCTCTATGGCCAGGAACCCCTCATATCGTCAAATGTCTACCAGATTAATAAATATTGCTCGAGTATGTGTAAAGCTAAATAAGAACAAGATTTTTATGTATTCTTATAGACATTAGTGCCTTTACGACACTTAAAGAGTCCGTGAATATTATTGCATTCTGTAGTTTTATTTTCCTGTGTTTAACCGCAGAGAGCACTGTATAGGCTTCAGCAGTAAAGATGCTTGTGTAAGGGTTCAATACGTCCGATTCAGCGAAAGAGGGAACAATAGCCGCATAAGATACGCCAGCATGCGACTTTGATGCGTCGGTGTAGAATTAAGTACACGAGTACTTAGATTGGAGTTCACGGAAATGCCTTCGAATTTCGAGGTCTGCTGTGTACTTTGTAACATTTACAAAATATATATCGCATTCAATCAGCTGCCACTCCCAAGGAGGTGGCAGCTTAGCTGGAGACATTATGCGATGGTCGAGGAGTGGGACATCCATTTCAACGCTAAGCTCCCTCACACGCAGTGAAAAAGGCTGTCTCACAGAGCGATCTGCCTCAGCTCCGGTCTCTCAGTGTATCCCTGTGATTTTCTCGTGATTTCTGCAATCAGAGACAAGAACACTGGGGGACGTTTTCCCTTAGGATGGGGGATAAAAACCCCTCCCAGCAATGGGGCCCTGGACGACCACATCCTTGTGCCTCCGATGTGAGTGACCGCTTCGGCCCCAGCGTCGTCGACATTGATACTTCCGATGGCTATTCCACTGAAGATATGGCCTCGGATAGCGACTTCACCGTTGTCTCAAGCCGCCGTTTGAAGAGGAAGATCAGAAGGACATCACCGAACAGTCTGCAGCCACCGAAAAGGCGAGTGGCATGCGGTCATATACAATCTCGTATGTACCCACAACGACGACAGACATCTTGAACTCTCTGAATCGGCAGAGCTTGACGGAGTATTTTGAACTTGTCGCCCCTGGCCAAGTTGAAGAGATACGTATAAATGCTCAAAAGAACATCCTGTCTGTGGAAGTCAATACAAAGACCATACTGGACACACTAAAAGCAATTGGTCAGTTGGGCAACATTCCGGTCCGCGCATTCTCCGCGTATGACAAGGAAACTACAACAGGCGTCATCTACGATGTGCACGAAGACATTACTGACTCCAGCCTTGAAAAATTGCTCTCATCGTCGGCTCCTGTACTTGGCTTTCACCGCTTTGGACGGTCCCGATGTGTGAAAGTAGTGTCTCAGTCGGAGACCTTGCCTACACACGTCAAGGTTGGATACGTGAGGCATTCGGTACGTCCTTACGTGCCGAGGCCTCTACAATGTCATAAATGCTTAAAATTTGGGCATGTAAGTGCAGTCTGCAAAGGTGTGGTAACATGCAAACGATGCGGTGGATCTCACGAAGATGATAACTGCAGCGTTGCTGCAAAATGTCCAAACTGTTCGGGTGCCCATGATGCTACATCAAAGGAATGTCCGAAGATGAGGAACGAAATAAGTATCATGAAGAAGATGGTTAGAGACCGTTCCACACACAGAGAAGCTGCAAGGGCTGTCCAGCGCCGTAGGCGTCGTTCACGACACCGACGACGACGACGAAGCAGCAGTGCTCATCAAGTAGAAAAACCAACACCCAAAGTACAGTCTTCATCACCTCCTCGCCCGATCTTGCCGGCCAGAAATGAAGACACGCGTACTTCAATGCCCTTACAGAACGCGAAAGTGCAAGGTCACCAGGCATTAGCCCTGAATACATCGGAGGCAGAATGGCCATCGTTACCATCGAGACCCACGTGTACGCCTCCGTCGCACAGTGCTGCTGCTTGCAATGAAGAGAATCGTAAGACGGATGAAGTTGACGTCAAGGCTATGTTAAAGAATTTGATGGGTTCGATGCGCAAGATCCTTGGCAACCTCAACAGCCCGGCTGCTAAGGCTGCTGTACAGCTACTTGAGGTGTTGGAGCCACTTCTAGTGGTTCTTCAATAAGTGAATATGGCATTGATATTTGAGGAACGCATACGTCAGTCGCTTGTTATGCAATGGAACGCCAGAGGTCTGCGTGGTCGTCTGCCGGATTTCAGACAGCGTTTGTTTAAGTACCAATTTCCAGTTATTGTTATATGCGAGCCAAACATGGATTCCACGTTCCGTATCTCTGGGTATATCCAGGAATGGTCTCGCAGCGACCAACGTGCAAGCAAAGTACTAGTTTGTATACGCCGCGATCTGACGCACTTTAGACATGACATCATGCCGCATACTACCAATGATTACGTATGCCTGACTATAACACACAAAAGGCGAACGTTCTCTGTAATTGGTGGATACATCCATCCAAGAGCGAAGATTGACTGCTCCTACCTGACGTCTGTGCTGCAAACCGCACGAGGTCCGCACGTTGTGATTGGTGACTTTAATGCACATCATCCCATATGGGGTAGCGCTGCAGTGAACTGTCGTGGCAGAGATTTGGCCGACTTCATGTGTAATCAGGGACTCAGTGTGCTCAACGATGGGTCACCTACATTCATTCGTGGAACCTCTTACAGCAGCTGCCTTGACCTTACTTTTGTGTCCAGAAGACTTCTGTCAACTGCATGTTGGTACACGGATGTAGAAACTCATGGAAGTGACCACCTCCCAACATACGTTCAGTTTAGCTGGTTCCGCCGATCAGCCTCACGATGCATACACCAAACAGACTGGACTTTATTTAAGGCATCTATCAAAACCAGATGTCAGTGCCCGCCTACACCATCCGAGGTTGAGGACATCATTTCTACTTCTCTGCGTGACACAACGAAACAAGTTAACCTACCAATGCGCAGATCAGCGATCGATTCACAATACGAGGCTCTTCGTGCAATCCGCCGCCGCGCAGAACGACGATACAGAAGAACGAAGTCTCCGTCAGACCTTTCAGCCAGTCGCCGAGCGCAACGACACGTTCTTAGACATCTCGACAAGCTTGACAGGCAGCGGTGGCGGACGTTCTGCGGCTCTCTGGACCCAAGACAGCCATTATCTAAGATCTGGCGGGTAGTACGAAGTCTGCAGACGAGTCCACAACAAAGCCACCCATTCCGTGCCATGGCTCTACATCAAGGCCGGAGCGAACTGGAGGTGGCCAATGACTACTGTAAACTTGTGGTGGCTACCTCTAATACCGAAATTGAAGCTCTTACCACCATAGCGCCCCCGTCACCTGATGAGCGTCTCGAGGTGCCTTTTACGATGCAAGAACTTGACGCTGCAAGTTCAGTCTCCCGACGCTCATCGGCTCCAGGTCCAGACGGAATCACGTACGCTGCACTCCGTCATCTTGGCACAGAAGCACGACAAATCCTGTTGTCCTATTATAACATCTCGTGGGAATCAGGAAATGTTCCTGCCAATTGGAAATGCAGCCGCATCATTGCACTGCTCAAACCAGGGAAGTGCCCTAATGAACTTTCATCCTACAGGCCGATCGCCTTAGCCAGCTGCGTCGGCAAAGTAATGGAAAGGATGGTACTGTCTAGATTAGAGTGGTTCTTAGAAAGCAATAACTGCTTTCCCCAATTTATGCATGGATTCAGAAGAGGCCGATCTGCCATTGACGGTGTGGTCAACTTGATCTCCGATGTTGAACAAGAAAGAAGTCGACGCAGATTAGTCGGGGCAGTATTCCTTGACATTAAGGGCGCCTATGACAATGTTCTGCATTACGCGATCATTGATGCGCTTGACGATTTAGGCATTGGTGGCCGACTATATAATTGGATCGTTAGTTATCTCAATGACGGTACCGTATATATGTCGACAAGCGATGGAGACACCGGTCACTATAATATTCAATGCGGTGTTCCCCAAGGAGGAGTTCTCAGTCCGACTCTCTTCAATGTGACATTGATTGGACTTGCGTCTGAGCTTCCCAACACAGTAAAGATTAGCGCGTATGCCGACGACATATGCATATGGGCATCTGGAGCTACGCGTCCGCAACTGCGTGCGCGTTTGCAACTGACTATTACAGCCACGTACTTACGACGTCAAGGCCTCACACTTTCAGCTGAAAAATGTGCAGTGCTTGCCTTCACGTGCAAACAGATGACTAAATATCCGATAGTCGTTAAAGGAACATCGATACCTTACGTAACACACCACAAGTTCCTTGGTGTAACCATCGACCGTGAACTATCCTGGTCAAGGCACGTCACTGCACTGAAGTCAAAACTGAAGAGTTTTGTCCTTGTGCTTCGGGTGGTGACAGGAGCAAGATGGGGCCCGTCGGAATCATCTCTTCTTCAATTGTACCAAGCCCTGTTCGTAGGCTATATAAGATACAGCATGCCAGTGCTCTCGAACATGAGACCCAGCTGTGTGCGGACGTTAGAGAGCATACAAGCTCAAGGTTTGCGCACGTGCTTGGGCCTACCACGCTGCACCTCAACGAATGGAACCATTGCGGAAGCTCGGGCTTGTCCCATCAACGTATATATGCTCTGCGAACCTCTTCGAGTGCACCTACGCTTGTTGACCCGACATAGGCAACATCCCCTATCAGCACTCCCTGCCACACACCCAAACTGCAGTTTTTCAAGAACTATATTGCGTCATGAGAACATTCTGCCGTTTAGATTCTCTTCCCCATGCATTCCTAGTGCACCTCCGTGGGTCCTACCTACACCGCTTGTTAAACTTCAAATCCCTGGGATTACGAAGAAGTCCTGTGTTTCATCCATTGGCCTTAAGCAACTTACCCTATCGCACATTTTTACAGCATACAGTGGTTCTTCTCACGTGTATACCGATGGCTCTGTTACCCCATGTGCCTCCGCCGCAGCCTTTGTCATCCCGCAAATGTCCATCGCTCGACGGTTTAAATTAGACCACAAGTCCACTTCAACTGCTGCAGAACTTGTTGCTATCCGCGAGGCAATACGATTCCTTGCAAGAGAGCCTCCTCGCAGATGGACTTTATTTTTCGACGCCAAACCCGCTCTTCAAGCCATTGAGTGCGTTATGAGACAAGGCCCTTATTATATTTTAGCTCTAGAAATCGCAGAGCTTCTCGACATTGCGACCAAATGCGGCCACCACGTCATCTTTCAGTGGATACCTGCACACTGTGGCGTGATAGGAAATGAACAAGCAGACGCTGAAGCTAAAATAGCTGTAAATAATGCGCCAGAAGTAAGCATCGCGTTCTCACGAACAGACACGAATGCCCTGCTTCGGTGCGTTATGCGGAACGCTACACTTGAGTACTGGACCAATCCTGATCGACGACACAAGAGACTGCACAAATGGGACCCAGAAATGAAGTTCCGCATGCCTCATAAACTGAAGAGGAGCATAACAAGTCTGCTACACCGGAATCGTCTTGGTGTTGCACTCACGAGGCGTTATACACATATCATCGGCTGCAATGACACTGGTCCCAACTGCGATCACTGCCCAGTGCCAGAAACACTTGAGCACATATTTTGCTCATGCCCAGCGTACGCGCGAGAACGGCAGAGCCTCATTTCAACTATTCAGCGAGAGACTAAAATACCAATGTCTGACGAGATTGTCTTAGGTCCTTGGCCTGACGCCAACAGCGCAGCTGTGGTCATCGAAGCGACTATAGCCTTCCTTCAAGCCACTGGACTCCATGCACGGCTATAGTATGACCTCAACGGGATGGACATGTACATACGCACCTCCTAATCTTATCATCATCATTCATCGCTCTTTTTATCCCCTCCCCCCTTCCCCAGTGTAGAGTAGCAGGCCAGAGCAAACTAACGCTCAAGCCGACCTCTCTGCCTTTCTTCAATAAACCTCTCTCTCTCTCTCTCTCTGTCTCACAGAGGGTCGATTATGGAAAAATGTAGTACACGTCAAATCGTTAACGATTTCAGAACACGGCTGTTCATGATTAGAGTATACTTTGAGGAAATATGAGAAGCTGCTGTATGATCTCTGCAGATGCAGTGACCATTTATTCGATTCTACATATTCTACATAAGCTTTCAATAGGGCTTGTTCTGAAAGCGCCGGTGGCCAGGCGGATACCTAGATGGTGAACGGGATCTAGCATCTTCGGCGCGCTTAGGGCGGCAGAGTGATTTACTACAGTATCATAATCTAGTCGCGAACGAATCAGACTCTTATAAAGGTTCATTAGACACTTCCTGTCGCTTCCCCATGTTGTGTGGGAGATAATCTTCATTAGGTTCATGGTTTTAGGCATTTCGCCTTGAGATAATTTATCTGGCGAATGAAGGTAAGCTTAGAGTCAAGTATGATGCCTAAAATCTTGTGTTCTTTGTTCACAGGTATTTGCTGTCCACACAGTCCTACACAAGCATCTGGGGTCAGGCCTCTGTTTCTTGTGAAAAGAACACAATAACTTTTGTGGGGGTTATCTTTGAACCCGTTTTCGTCTGCCCACTTACACACTTTGTTCAACCCATGCTGTACCTGTCTCTCGCCCACGACCAGGTTACAGGACTTGAAGCCAATTTGTATATCATCCACGTAGATGGAGTAAAAAATAGCTGGTGGTAATGAGAGACGACGACGAAGTGGCTCTTGTGTGGAACCCTGAGTGCGGTCCGCTGGATTTTCATGAAATTAACGGAAATTCGCAAGGAACGAGTGAAACTTCTACGACAACGAACCTCGAAACATCCCAGGACCACGTGGGGACAAAATTTAGGCAAGTGGATCCCTTTTTTCAACGTTTTGTGCGACGTCCACGCCTATGCCTGTTTTGGCTTAGTACGACCTCAGACCCCGCCGGCCCCGGCGAGAGTCGAGGTTAGCCCCGGCGAGGTAACACCCCAGCACCCCAACCGCAGCTCGATATAGATGTCATAGAGGTGGACGGCGAGGACATCACCCCCGAAGTAATGCAAGATCCAGGCTGGATAGCGGCTCACGAGAAGAGACACAGGAGTGGGAAAGTCAACAATGAACAAGGCGAAGAGTAAAAATGGGTTGATCCCTCTTATATAGGAATCGGTATAAACACGAAAGTGAAACGTGTCTTCACAGAAGTAGTGTAATGTTTATTGCACATTGATATATAATGTCTATTGTTGTTTTGTGGCTAAAGCGCCCTTAGGCGTTGATGCACCCACGCTGACGCCTGGTGGCACGTCTCCTCCATCACGACTACCAACGTCGATGACCATGAGCAACCGCGTGCATATGGAAGCGCACACGCTGCACCGCTACCGACGGCGCCGAAGACAACACGTAACTGAATCGTCACCGAGTCAAATCAGCGCGTACAGCGCGTCGTAATTGCAGCCTCCGCGATCAACTTCAGAAACATTTTCAGAGCTAATTGCGGAGGCCACGCTCCGCTGTGCTGAGTACGGTGAACGCCACCTAGGTGGCGTTGGTAGTGCTTCTTGATGCCAGCGTCCCTTCGAATGCTGGCATCGAGGCGTCGTAGCAAGAGACAAGTAAAAAAACCGGCCATCACGGCGCAATACAAGAGCGATGTGCGCATACGCCAACCACCGACGGCGCCGAAGCAACCGCAACTGCCACACGATGACTTTAAGATTGTCATCCGCCCGCGCGGCGGCTTCGATGCGGCGCGACTGCACACCGTTGTCGTAAGGGACGGCGTGCTCCTTGGGGCCGACTTGACTCATGAAGCAGCGAGAGACGATACGCTTAGAATCAACGCACGACAGAATACACTAACGTGAGCACCCCAGTCAAGGACAACGCCATCAAGTACAGCAAACTTGAAGAAATACGGATCGGAATACGGAGCAGCGTACATAACGGCGCCGGAGGATACTTCGAAAGGGGTTATCCTCGGAGTACCCAAGAATGAAAGCCAAGAAGTAATCGAGAAGAGCCTGGTCACCGACCGAAACCCTACGATACTACACGCGAGAAGAATGGGCCGCACAAACTCAATCGTTTTAGTATTCGAAGGGGCACACGTCTCCCACTACGTGTACTACCGTGGCGCTGAATACCGCTGCCTACTGCACAAGAAGAAACACGAAGTGTGCGAACAGTGCGGGCGCATCGGCCACAGGTTGGACGTGTGCGACAATCCTAACAACAAGAAATGCCGCGGATGTGGCATACCGAACCCAACGGAAGAACACCAATGTACACCGAGCTGCAAATTATGCGGCAAGCAACATATCACGGGAGACAAGAAGCGCACGGAAATCTTCAGGACTCCATATCTACTAAAGAAACGACAGTGGGAGAGAACCCGGCAAGAGCAGCAGAGACTCTGCGCCGAAGACCGGACGAGCCGCTCGAGAGAGCGGGCGAATCCCAACAGCACTGACGCCGGCGGAAACGGCAGAGGCGGCGGCAGCAGCAGGAGCCGCTCCCGCTCCTACCCGAGGCTGCCCCAGGGCGGCGGTGGCTGCGGTAGGCGATCGAGATCCCGGACGCCGTCCAGGTCAAGGACTCGTTCCGGGTCGTCAGCGGCAACACCACGGCAGTGGCAGCAGCAGGGACCTGGCCCGCAGCAGCAAGACTAAAGCAAGGTGAACTGGGCAGACAGGGTCTCCCCGCCCGCCCAACAACAACTGGATAGTGGCAGATCCACCCTAGAGCAACAATTAGCTCAAATTCAGGCAACTCTAACTCAGGTACTACAGGAGAATAGAGGCCTTCGAGCTAAAATAGCACAGCTAGAAGCAGAAAAGACACGAGATCCGAGCCGTACTCCATCCAATTAGCAACATGGCCCCAAATAAAAATAGCACTGAATATCTGATCTGGCAATGGAACTGCCGAGGGTTTCGCCGGAAACGGGGAAACCTGCAGCAGTTCCTCTCAGGAAAAGAAACCCGAGATGTCATAGCCCTGCAAGAAACTATTGGACCGGCAAAATTATCAGGGTACAAATCCTACGGAGCCTCTGACGAGAAAGCACGCGTTGTAACCCTAGTCAAAAGAAACTTAGCAGTGATGCAACACGAAACCGCGATATCAAACGTAGAGCACGTCATCTTAGAAATAATACCGGCATGCAAGAACGACGGCAGCCTCTTTGTCCTAAACATCTATAGCTCTCCAAGACACACAAGTAGGTTCGGGCTCCAGTTCCGAAAAACCCTTGACATAGCAAAGCGAAACACGGTAGTAGTAATAGGGGACTTTAACGCGCCGCACCCCGCTTGGGGCTATCTAAGAGGAACCGTCAAAGGACGGAATCTCTGGATAGACGTACAACAGGAGGGGCTCACACTTATTACGGATCCTCAACAACCCACGCGCACGGGTAACAGCGTAAGCGTGGACACCACACCTGACCTCACGTTCGCAAAGAATACACAGGGCCCCAAGTGGGCAAACACACAAGACGATTTGGGCAGTGACCACTTCATTATGGCCACAACAATACACACGAGACCCACAAAAAAGAAGGGTAGGAAATTGACGGTGGTGGATTGGGATATATTCAGACAGCCACAAGAACACAACAACACAATGGCAGACATCGATTGCGAAGAAATTATTATGGACATTGATAAATGGACACAGAAGATACACAAGGCGGTAAAGCAGGGCTACTCGAGAAATTCCCGAGGAAGCAGGGCTCGAAGCAGCCGACAGCAAACTCCTCCACCTGTGGGAGGCGCGCAGTAGCCTACAGAGACGGTGGAGGCGCCAGAGGCTGAATAGGACCCTGCGGCGGCGAATAGCGCGTTTAGACAGGGAGATTGAAGATTACGCGAACCGCTTCGACCGACAGCAATGGGAGTCTACATGCAACAGCATCGAGCGCCAGTTCGGACTGGGCAAAACGTGGAACTTCCTCCGATGTCTATTAGACCCAGAGGGCAGCAAAACGACAGAGACAGAACCTCAACAAGATCACCCACACTTAAGCGGTAACCGACGACGAACTCATTCGCGACATACAGAACAGATACATAGGAGGCATGACGCGAGAACCACAGAATGCGTACACGGGCAGGGAAAACCCCGCATTGGACGAGGAGATCACGGAGGCCGAGGTGAGGGCCGAACTACTCAGACTGCGCACAAAGTCGGCACCGGGCCCGGATGGCATTACGAGCAAGATTCTCCGAAACCTAAATGACGAATCCATCGCGGCAATAACAAAGTACATGAACGCGTGCTGGGAACAGGGTGCAATACTGCCGCAGTGGAAAATTGCGCACGTAGTGATGATCCCCAAACCTGGGAAGAAATTACTGATTGAGAACCTCAGGCCCATCTCTCTAACCTCGTGCGTGGGGAAGCTGATGGAGCACGTCGTTCTCACTAGATTAAGCAACTACATGGAGGATAGAGGTCTGTATCCGCTCACGATGATCGGGTTCAGGCCGAAACTGTCCACGCAAGACGTCCTGCTCCAAATCAAACATCAAATCCTCGACGCGCGGGGCAGAGGAACGGGACTGAAAGCCATCTTAGGGCTGGACCTCACCAAGGCCTTCGATAATATTACGCACAAAGCGGTCCTAGGCAACCTCCAGGACCTGGGGGTAGGTCGCAAGGCCTACGCCTATGTCCGGGACTTCCTCTCTAACCGCACAGCTCAAATCACGAGAGGAGACATCAAGTCGGATGACATAAAACTCGGTAGTAGAAGAACGCCGCAAGGCTCGGTATTGTCCCCCTTTCTCTTCAACGTGGCCATGATTGGCCTGCCGAAAATCCTCAGTAAGATCCGTGGCCTCAACCACAGCCTGTACGCCGACGACATAACGCTGTGGGTGACAGGCGGCAGCGAACGCCAAATCGAGGAAACCCTCCAACAGGCCACGGAGGCCGTCGAACGCTACGCGACAGAGAAGGGGCTCAGTTGCTCCTCTCAAAAGTCCGAACTCCTGCTGGTGTACCCTACGACCAGGAAACAATACGGAGGAACACCGAATATTAACATCAAAGTGAACGGGGGCCCGATACCTATCGTAGACCAAATCAAAGTCCTAGGACTCCGGTTGCATGCGGAAGGCAGAAACCTCGGTACCATCAAGGCACTAGAAAACAGCGCACAGCAAACACTAAGGCTAATCAAACGGATTGCCAATAGACACTACGGCATGATGGAGGTCAGCCTAATTCGTTTAGTGCAGGCCTTCGTCATAAGCCGCGTCGTCTATGTGGCACTGTACCTAACATTTGGTGTAGCAGAAAAAAACAAGATGGAATGCATCATCAGACGATCTTTAACAGGCAATTGCTGTCCCAGTCACAACACCCAACAACAAACTCTTAGAGTTGGGGCTACACAACACGCTTGACGAACTAATCGAGGCGCACACTACCGCCCAATACGAAAGACTCACACAAACCCCAACGGGGCGACACATTCTACAGAAACTCAAAATTCGATATGAAGCGCAACACGGCACCAAACTAAGCATTCCACTAGAGACGAGGAGGGAATTTAAAGTTCCTCCACTGCCCAAGAACATGCACCCGGAGCACCACAAGGAGCGACGAGAGGCAAGGGCACGCCACATTGAGCGCAAATACCATGACGTAGAGGGCGTGGCCTACGTAGACGCCGCGGAATACAGAGAACGCAAAGGGATGTCCGTAGTAGCCGTTAACGCGGACGGAGAACCCTTCGCGAGCGGCATCGTGAGAACGGACAACGCCGAAGTTGCGGAGGAAGCCGCCATAGCGTTAGCGGTGGCCTCCACGAAAGCAAGAGTTATCATAAGCGACTCAAAAATTGCAGTTCACAATTTCGCGAAAGGACGCATCTCGCCAGAGGCGCTCAAAATTCTAAATAGTAACAGCGACCGTCATCGCGGGACGATCCAAATTATTTGGGCACCCGCGCACTCCTCTCTCCCCGGCAACGAGGCGGCTCACAACGTAGCTCGAGGACTTACTCGCCGAGCAAGTGAGCCCGCCCAACCGGGAACGAGAGGAGACCGCATGGTCAGCTACAAAGAAATAACCGATTACTATCGGCTGGGAAGGGCCCGTTACCCACCAGCTCATCCCGCGCTAACCAGGAAACAGGCGGTGGCCTGGCGCCTCCTGCAAACAAACATGTATCCAAACCCGGTGACCTGCAGCAGATTCTATCCAGGGCAATACAACGATCAATGCAAATTATGTAAATGTAGGGCGGATCTGCCACATATTCTATGGGCATGCTCGAAGGCGGCTCCTTTCGAGGGCCGCAAAATTCAAAACCGGCAGCAGTGGGAGACCCTGCTGCTCAGCTCAGACCAACAAGACCAGGTCTGGGCCGTCCAGCTAGCCGAGGCAGCCGCTGAGAACCAGGGGATCTCGGCCGTCTGCTAGGCGGAGGGAGGCTGCGTCCGCCCTCGTGAATTGCTGGCATCATTAAAGTTGAATCTCTCTCTCTCGTGGTAATGAAGCTCGAAGTGTGTTCATTTTGACGATAAAGAGCGTGCAACTAAGCACGCCTCCCTGGGGTACACCAGTTTCCTGTATAAATGGACGCCACAGTGCATTACCTATTTTAACCCGTAATGTGCGGTTGTGTAGGTAGCTCTCAATAATGGTTAACATATTACCGCGGATGCCCATTGCCGACAGATCGCGTAGGATTCCGTAACGCCAGTTTGTATCGTACGCCTTTTCCATATCGAGAAACACGGATAAGAAGTATTGTTTATGTGTGAAGGCATCACAAATGTTTGCTCCGATGCGCACCAGATGGTCGGTTGTAGACCGTCCTTCTCTGAAGCCGCACTGATATGGATCAAGAATTTTGTTTGACTCAAGGAAGTGTAAAAGGCGTTGGTTCATCATTTTTTCAAAGAGTTTGCAAATACAACTTGTGGGGGCTATTGGGAGGTAACTTGTTACTAATGTGAGGTCTTTACCTTGTTTCAAAATGGGAACAAGGGATTCTTTCCATGTAGTAGGTAGGTACCCGGCAGCCCATATCGCATTGAAAAGTGCGAGTAGCGTTATTTGAGTATCACTGTGGATGTGTTTAATCATGTCGTACATGATCCTGTCAGGTCCAGGTGCAGAGCTCCGACATGCAGTCAAGGAGGCTCTCAATTCGGCGATGTTAAACGGCATGTTATAGGGTTAATTCTGTCTGCATTTGCGGTCAATAGCCTTGCGTTCTGCAATTTCTTTGTGCTTTGGGAATTCCTCGGAATAATGATTCGAACTAGATACGCGTTCGAAGTGTTCGCCAAGAGCGTCAGCTTGGTCTTCCAAGCTGTTCGCTTCGTCGTTCACTAGGGCAACGGATGGATTTCTTTTCCCTTTCGCCTCATTAGCCTGTCCCATACTTTTGCCTCTTGAGTATAAGAATTGATACCTGAGAGAAACCTCTCCCAACTTGCCCTCTTAGCCTGTTTTCGCGTCTTTCTTCCCTGGGATTTAACATGTTTAAATTCTACTTGATTTTCAGCCGTAGGACAGTCACGTAGTTTGCCCCAAGCTTTATTTTGTCTCCTTCGTGCCTGCCTGCAATCGTCATTCCACCAGGGGACCCGTCTTTTGAATGAAGTGCCACTTGTTTGAGAAATGAACTTCTCTGCGGCGTCAATGATAATGGCAGTAAAATATGATACGGCATCATCTACACTAAAATTATTTATAAAATCTCGTGATAAGTACGTGGATTCTCTAAAGCATTCCCAGTCAGCTGAGGCCAGTTTCCTGCGGGGGACCTGCGGAAGGGAGTCATGTGCGGTTACTAAGTTTAGTGTTACTGGGAAATGATCACTTCCGAATGGATTTTTATGCCAGGGAAAAGTGAGGCAGAGCCAATTGACAGGTGTATGAATGAATATGAACTATGATGGATATTGTAATATGTTGGTTCCTTCTTATTGAAGAGGCACGCACCGTATTTAACAAGGAAGTTTTCAATGAGTCGACCTCTCGCGTCGCATCGCGAGTCTCTCCAAAGAGTGTGATGAGCATAAAATCACCCGTGATAATGCATGGTTCTGGGAGCTGGTCGACGAGGCTCTAAAATTCCGTTTTGCTGAGGTGATGGTTGGGTGGTATGTATATGGAGCAAATTGTTATAAGCTTGTTGAATAATACTGCTCAGCACAGATACAACCTCGAGGATCGTCTGAAGGTCAAACTGTTGGCAAGCACCAAACCTACTTACAAATATGGCTACACCTCCGGACGAGGCAGAAGCGTTGTCACGATCTTTACGGAAAGTGGCATATTGCTTGAGAAAGTTGGACTGTGTAGGCTTTAAGTGTGTTTCTTGGACACACAGCACCTTCGGATTAAATTTATGTATGAGTTCTCTGATGTCGTCGAGGTTACGAAGTAGTCCTCTTAGGTTCCACTGTAGTATCTGTGTGTCCTTGTTGCAGACTATGTTTTTGCTGTGTGTCTCGCGTAAAAACACTAACTTAACTTACCGAGCCCTTGTCCAGCCCTGTGATACGGGCTGTTTCTTTTTTGGAGCGGTCGAGAGACTCTCGCCGCTCCTTAGGCGCTGGCTGCGCCGTCTGGCTAGAAGATGTGTCCATCGGCTCTCGCGGCACATTGGACACCCGCTCTTGAGAGCGGTTTGTTCGCTGTGAGGGCCTCAAGTCGAGGGACGAGACCCTTGAGGCCACCAGCCCGGAGGTCGACGGCCCCTTCTTCTGAGATGGCGGAGCAGCACTAGCTGCTGCTGCCGTGGGGGCTGATGGTGTCAGCGCCGGCTCACTACGTGTGTGCCAGACAGCCGCCGAAGGCCGTTGTGGCGCAGCCCCCTGACGCACCACTTCGGAAAAGCTGGTTTTGGGCAGGTAGGACACCTGCCGAAGTGCCTCTTTAAACGGAATGTTTTGTTTCACTTTAATCGTGACAATTTCTTTTTCTTTTTTCCAGGATGGGCAGGACCGCGAGTATGCGCTGCGCTCCCCTTCACAGTTTACACAATGTGGAGTATTATTGCACGACTCAGATGTGTGTTCAGAAGCACTGCCTTTGGCACAAGTAGTTCGACCTCGACAGCTCTTTGAGCTATGGCCAAACCTCTGGCATTTGAAACATCGCAGGGGATTAGGGATATACGGCCTGACTCTGACCTTTACGTAGCCTGCCTCGATAGTCTCGGGCAGTACACTTGAGCCGAAGGTTAGAATGAGATGCTTGGCCAGAATTTCTTTTCCGTCACGCCTCATCTTGATTCTTTTGACATTCATGGCATTTTGGTCACTCCATCCCTCTAATAGTTCTGTCTCACTTAGCTCCATCAAATCATCATCCAAAACTACACCACGACTGGTGTTCATAGTGCGGTGTGGTGTCACAGTGACAGGAAAGTCTCCAATTAATACAAGGTTCTGCAGTTTCTCATGTTGTTTGATATCTCGGAGTTCAAGAAGAAGGTCGCCGCTAGCCAATTTCGTAGCTTTGTAGCCGGCCCCTATTGTCTGTCAGGCATTTTGAAACTAGAAAAGGTGAGATCGTTCTCACCGTCTTTTTGGGTTTTTCACAGTGGATTACGTGGAATCGAGGGGAATTTTTTCGTTTTCCGGCCGAAACATTTGAATACGTCTTCGGTGCGCCCCCGCTTGCGGGGAAAGAAAAAGCCATCAAAAATAATAATCTTTCGGCAGGAACGCCAGCCACGCACCATGGAGCCCAACAAGGGGACGATGTAGCATCTGTAAACACAAGTCCCATAAACGCCAGCTGTACGTACCCGCTATAACCAAATACGTGTAACCAAGGGTGGTTATAACACACAAGGTTAACCCTCGCCGCCAGGAATGCTGGAAGTAAATGGAAGAGAAAAGAAAACAGGATAGATTGAAAGTGAGAGAGAAAGACGAAGATTGAAGAGAAGGACAGGAAAAGGCGACTACCGATTTCCCCCGGGTGGGTCAGTCCGGGGGTGCCGTCTACATGAAGCCGAGGCCAAAGAGGTGTGTTGCCTCCGCCGAGGGGCCTTAAAGGTCCAAACACTCAGCGTTGGCTCAACCCCCAGGATCCCCTTTTCCCCGGACATGGCTAAGCCGCCCACGGTTAGACGCGGGAGGGTCCAAGCCCCATGTGCTCGGGTCGGTGGTGTCGCCACACACCAAACGCCTGCTGACGCAGACGCCCCTGCGGGGCATTTGAACCCTCATCAGCATGGATTTTCATAAAGCGTACGACCACGTTAGCCACTAATGCAATTGCTTCAACTACCGCCGCGTGTCTGCGACTTTGTGATGCCCTTTTTGTTGCAACGCACCTGGTGTATCTGAGTTGGCAAAGAAAGGACAGGACATTACGTTTCGAAGGGGGGTATAGCGCAATGCTCAGAGCTGATTCCGGTACTGTTTTACATTTTTATATTGTGCCTCGCGTGAGAACTCGCCAGTATTGCAGATACCTTCTTTATTCTGCACGCGGACGGCGTGGTGATAGTGCGGATAATACATGCAGACCTGCAACACCAGCAGAATGGTTTCCAGACTGCCATAAACAACACCTCAGACGGGTGAGACTCCATAGGACTGGCAATTTCTGCCACAATGACTGTTGGATGTGTTGTACAACTTCTCAAGTGAGGTCTCAACCATCCCCAATAGACCAGGTGACCGTCGCCTTTGGCAGGCACCCACTTGTTTCAGCCTAACTGTCTAAGCACTCACCACTGTATCAACGATCCATATGCTCGAAGTCGAACTGGATGCCTCTGGTTCTGTGACTACATGGGTTCGCTCCGCACGTTGGAAGAGTGCTAATACTCTTCACCTTATCCGTTGCATTTCTCGAAACAGGAGATGTTTTGGTGTTGGCTTAGAGCAGGGTTCCCTTCTTTTCGTCGTGTCTCGAAGGTCATGGACATACACAGATATGGTGGGTTACCCTTCACGCGGTTGATATTACCCGCCGCATTCTGAATGTACCATGGCTACAGTAGCAGCCTTTTGTGCGAGTTTGTCTATGTTTCTTGGAAAGCAAAATTGTGGTCTGCGTCTTCGAAATGTTCCGCGACGGTGCTGCGCATTCGCTTGAGTGTTCTGTGGTCATTCTCATGTTGTCTGATAATATTTTTGGTTTCCCCAGTGTACGACGTCGGACGGTCGCAACAGTTGATTTTATGGACGACGCCTGCAGCATTTTATTTTGTTTGATTTTCTTTTGGCTTAGGAAGGAGGATATTGATAGTGCTCATTCGTTTGTGCGCAAGTTTGAGGAGGCCTTCTTTTAAAATTCTGCTGAGAGCTTCACTAGTACCGTGACGTATGGGATGGAAACGGGTATCTCTGGTAGGGGGAAGTGAACGGTTGGAGATCCAGTAGTCTTCTGCTTTTTTTTTGTTGTTGTCGGATGGTGTTTTGAATGAAGTTATTTGTGTGGCCATTCCTTCTAAGTTCGTTGAGAACCTTCCTCCTTTCTTTCTTTTGGTCTGATTCCAATGAGCAATGAGTTTCGGCTCTTTTCCATTAGGAATTTACAAGAAACGCCTTGTGGTTTGCGGGATGGTTGGATTCGAAGTAAAGGTAGCGGCCCGGCTAGGTTGGTTTTCGGTAGACTGAGAATTTTAGAGTACCGTCGGTTCGTGTAACTTGTATGTCTAAGAATGGTAGTGGAGAATTGTAGTGGGTCTGCAGGTTTTCGACCTGCAGCGTCTTAGCGATGCAGAAGCAATCATCCACATGACTGAGGAAAACTTTTGGTTTCGGATAAAAAGTACTCGGAGCTCTTTCCTTGATATACATACTCCATAGTTATGTTAGCCATGGTAACGAAAATTGAGGCCCCGGTGGGAGTTCCTTTCACCTGCTTGTATTAGCTGCCTCGGAAGGTGAAGTAGGTATTTGATAGACACAGCTCGAGAAGGCGGCAGATCGCGTCTACACTTAAGGGGGTTCTCTCGTCGAGTATATCGTCGCGTTCCAGGGCATCCCTAGTGGCAGATATAGCTAACTGAATGGGTACTCTGAACAGAGAGGTCAAATCGAAAGAGACCAGGCATTCATCATATTCGAGACGTACCCTTGAAATTAGCTTTATGATATTCTTGGGGTTGCGCACGTGGGGTTCTGTCCTGTCGGTAAGGGGTGATATAATCTGGTGCAAGTGTGCAGATAGTGATCGCAGCGAGCAGCACGAAAAGTCTACGATTGGCCGTAAGGGGTTTCCGGGCTTATGGAGTTTTGGCAAGCCGTAAAAAGCTGGTGCGGATCCGTTCCTGCACATTATTTTGACAAAGATTTCGAGAATTTGGCTAGTTTCAGAATCCTCCGACCAGCGTCTTATTCAGTGCTGATTGGGTTTTTGCGGTGGGGTCCTACTTTGGCTTTTCGTAGTCTTGGCTGTTAAGTAGGGTCAACGCCTTTTCCTCGTAGTCCTGTATGTTCAACACAACGGTTGAGTTGCTCTTGTCCGCCAGTAGGATTAAATTGTCTTTTTTTTTCTTTTTCAGTATAGTCAGTGCTCTTATTTCGTCGGAAAACAAGTTTCGTTCGCTTCTACGGTGTGTCATTGGACCTTATCATGACTCTTGCTTTCAGTGTGACCTGTTCTGGAACTTTGGAGTCCTGTTGGATGCCGATCTCGAAGGCGGCGACAATCATGGGGAGGGGCGGAGGGTTCTGTGGTAACATTGACTTTGTGACCTTTTGCCAGGATTGAAGTCTTTTCTGATGTCAGCTTCGTCGACGATAAATTGGCTACTGTGTGCCTGTCTAACAATCCTGATTTCTCAGTTTGGTTGATAAACGAAGAGAGATTCTCCTACGTTTCACAGTGTTTGATTTCCTCTACGGATGCAGTCGCGTTTGCAAACGAATCAATTGACGAAAAGAGATGGGGTACCTGGTGTTCAAGCTGTCTTCTGGCGAAGAACGCGTTGACTTCTTTCTTCCCAATCACCATGTGGCACTTATCAATCCGCGCTATCACCAGTGCTTGCTAGGTCTTGGTGATGATGTCCCGGCCTTCTGCTGTGTAGATCGGCAGGTGTAGCTGGAGACTTCGCTGGAAACGAACCAGCCCACACAGGTGATTCCAACCGAATCCCAACCAGACAGGTAATTCTGTCGAAATGTTTACCTTCAAGCCTCAGACATGCATCGCCTTACCGATTCGGGCCCCTGTCCTGTTCGGGTACTGTGGCCCCGGCAGTCTGCACCTACCGAACTGGACGCGGATGCCGCCTACCACCCAGCGGAAGTTCAAAACCCACTGCCTCTACTTCGTCTGTCCGTAAAGGACAGCTTGCTCTTGCACAAAGAATCACTCCGGCGTTCCACGCATGCACTCATCCCTCCGCGTCAATCGGACTTACCCGGAGGCTTAACTCGCTGAGAGGAGGTTACGCACAGGAGGATCGGTGTGGGTGCTGCCTTGACTCGCGCCATCCGGGCCACTTGGACGTGTGTTTACAACCTCCCCCATTGGTCTATTGCTTCTGCACTCCCCCATAAACCGAGCAAACGGAGTCCGGGCCTTCAAGAGGCCGTACCCGCCACCTGTGGGGCCCTGGCTACCGCCCAGGTCGACCAACTAACGCGCTGGATGCACGGACCTTTGCACAGGCTGTTCCTGGACTTCATCCAGGAAACAAAGCTACATTTCTTATTTATGTGCCGTAGGGCATACTGACGCCAATAAAAGAAGTACCGTAAAGAGACCTTGTCTTGGAAAGATTAGTACTACTTGCATTCATTCTTTTACAATAGACGGAAAGCTGGCGGATGCTCACTGCGTGTAAGTATGCCAACTGTTTCAAAAGTCTGTCGCACGCGCTCTATGCGGTACTTTTCCCCTTTTTTGCATTTTTCAATATTACCAATGCAAGCACAACTCTGTCAATATATAGCGAGAGAACTATGCGAGACCCTTTAGGTGAAGCTGCATGTTCTCGTAGGAGATCACTGGTACATGCTCCTCTTTTAATGGCGTAACACCGATTGCACGTAAGCGGAATCTCTTAAACAACTTTCGTGGGACCCTAAAAAAACCGACCAGCATACTTTCTTGAGCAGAGCTGTTTTAGGCTATGTTTTGTTCGGTTCTCATGCATAGGCCGAAAAACTTGTTCCAGTGCCAAAATAATGTAATATAGAGCCTTCGCTAAGACTTTTTTATGTTGTGGGCTTTAACATTAGGAGATAAATGTTCAAGCTTTCCCACGCATTACACCTAAAATCTCCCCGCTTGCACCAAATGCGAACTTGGTGTCATGCACATTACTTTTTGTACTGGTATGAACCATTGCGGATAACGGCTTCATCACCTTTTCAATGTTGCTTAACAAATGTTTGGCGACCCGTACGTTGCCTCATGTCTGCCCACTGATAAGGCAATATGTCCCATATTGCTAAATGCCACCATTTGATTAACACCACGAATGTTTCGAAAATATGCTTTGAAAGTGCCGGAACCTTTATGTAAGTATATTTCTTCAATGACTGTATTTGACTTACACAGTTTAAACTTGTACCTTATAATACCGGCATCATACTTCCTATTCGAACAAAATTTAAACAAGGTCTCGTATTAAGTACACTGACAACGGCGGGAAAACTGTCTATGCGGCTAATAGAAACCACTACGCAGTCGGAATTTCAGAGGACATAACCTACGCCGTTCAAACATTCTGTTCACATACCTCAATACAATCGCCCCCCTCATTCATTTCTGATACGAAATCGCTGCCAATATTTGTTCTTCTATGGAAGTTGAAAATTATCGTGAGCGTTTGCTACAACGCCTCCAAACATGGCGTAAACGGTAGTTTGGCAACCTTCATTTATACCCTAATGGACTCACAGAATTGAAAAGGCGCCGGCAGATTACCCCTAGCATGCTCGCCATTTTTATGCGATATCATGATAGGTGTAACTCCCACACTGTATAGGTAAAAAAAATTTTTTGTGCCATTCCACAGACCTCGATGTCCCCACGTGGGAGGCCTAGGCCCAGCCAACTAAACTGCTGGTTTAAATAAAAGTTTGTTCCTCCTCCTACTCCTCCACTCTTTCGCGATCATTCCACTTTCGCCATCAGCCATATTGCCTACGTGGCGGCTTTTCACAACTGGTCAACTAGCGAAAGAAACAAGTTACAGTGCTCATCCGAAGAACGTTTAAGCTTGCCCTCAGCGTCCCAGACTCCGCCAGTACGGAGCTCCTCCTCGAGCTAGGACTGCACAACACGCTCGAGGAGATCGCCGAGGCACAACGCATATCTCAGCTCGAAAGACTCACAGAGACTGACACGGGCCGATACATCCTCCATCGACAGGGCATCACGTACCACAAACATGGACACATAGCGCAAATACCCACGGAAATCCGAGAAACCATACACGTTGCAGCCATCTCCCGGAACGTCCACCCTGACTTCAACAAAGGTCGCAGACTAGCAAGAGGCAAAACCCTCCTCCAGTGGTACGGAAGGAAAACTGACGCGCGCTTCGCTGACGCGGGGGTTAGCCGCCGCTCTGTGCAGCTCCGACTTCGGCGACCAACTCTGGACTGTCCAGCATGCCCGCGAGGCGGCGCTGACACAAGATCTCGACGTCCCGTCTTGGGAGACCTGAGCCCGGGTCGTCAAAACTGCAGGACAACTCAATAAAGTTATTACATCCCATTCCACCCTGTGAAGGTGGATGACCAGCTAAGCTGTGTATGTCGTGATTGACCGTTGCTGGGTGAAACGTTCCAAGTTTGCAGATCGCCGCCACATGAACAGTTCGCATTTCTTTGGGCCTCGCGGTCTTGGCGGGCTGCAGGCTTACGCTTGGCGTTCGCGGCCCGCTCGTCGTCGCTGGTATCCTTCCGCTGCCGCCGCGCCCATTCCCGTTTCGGTTCACGCCTTCGTTTTTGGTAGGTACGCTGTACTTCTTCAGACCCTACAACATGCGGGTTAGCCATTTAACAGTCACAGCAGATGTGAGGAAAGGAGCCTACGTAGAGCATGACGTCAGGAGACAGACTACAGATTGGTAGGCACTAGTTTGAGTACGCGGGACGGCGTATACGTGCATGGTGCGAACGTAGACATGGTCGACGCAGGACAAAATGTGGCATCTGTCCTTATCAGCATAATATCTGATACGGGTTGTATTTGGACGCAATATATTAAACTTATTCTTGAATGTTGGCTGAGTGCTTGAAGCCTGCTTCACCGCCGCCGCGCGTCGGCCAGGTACAGCACAATCTTCGGGATTTGGGGTTTACCGACCTGGATCCGCTGAGTACTAGCCGTATACAGCATCGCTATAAAAATGAGATCCAATGCCTGAGGCCAACAGTATAACACAGCATCCCAAATGGTGTTTGTCACGAGGGAATAATGTGAGAAACTGGCTCGTGAGGCACGCACCAACCATATCAAAGCGCGACTTGCTTTCAAAGAGAGGCATGCTTGCGAATGTGACCTAATGAATAGAGCATTGGCATTCTGTGCTACATGTTCGACTAGGATATGTTGTTCCTGCCTAATCAGTTCACGTGGTTCCAAAATATTCTACGTGCGACCTTATTTTTCTCACGCATATCTGAAAACCAACGTTCACTTTCACCTTTAATGTTTGCTTAAACCAGTACTAGAACCATAGATTATATCTCCGCGTTATGTTTCCCATTTTCTGTCTAATTCATCCAGCGGCAACTGCGCTTTTGTTGCCTCAATTTGTTCTCGTGATTCTTTCTGTATTCATCGAGAGAAAGAGAGAAAGAAACATTTTCATCTAGTATGATCTATCACGTACCTCTCCTCCCGGTAACGTTTCTTGATGCAGAATGGTAGTCCTGTGCTCCTGTGTGACATTATGACGACGCGGGAAGGAGCCGAGTTGCGCCTCCTGTATTCTTTCTCCGTGGTCCCGGCTCACTCGGGAAATCCCGGTAACGAGGAAGCGCATAAAGTGACCCGAGGGTTAACAAACCGGGTCGCGCTCTCTTTGGAACCGGACCCCCTGATGGGAGAGGTAGTGACTTCCTACAACGAACTTATCAACCTATATAAAAAGAACAGGAGAATGTACCCAATACCACACAGCAACCTTACGAGAGCGCAGGCCACTATCCTCCGCCGAATTCAAACTAACAGCCTTATCCCTCCTCATCGCTTAGCGATCTTCACAGATGGGGAGGTTGACCCAATATGCCAAAACTGCGACAAAAATGCCATAGCAAGCCAAAGACACATCCCCTGGGAATGCGAGGGTCTTCCCCCACCCAGAGAGCTTCTGCCAGCTCCCTCTGAGACGACATGGGAGACCCTAATACGGTCTCCTGAAGAAAAGCTACAAAAAGGAATCGTTGCCTGGGCGAAAGAGGTCGTCGCAGACAAGCGGCCACCTACAACGCCCTGAAAAAAATTTTTTTAATAAAGTTGTTTCTTCCTCCTCCTCCTTCTGCTGATATTGTTGTTACCGCGACGAATGGAAAATAACTTTTTTCCGTCCCCCGCGCGGTTGCGGCAACCCAAGGCACAGCAGCCCGGCATACTAGCATGTCACACTGCAAACGTTGATTTCAAACACATAATTCCTGCGTCCGCTCAAGCATCAGGCCGAGCATGGACTACCGAGCATGTACTGAGAGTTTTTAGGGATGGCAGCCCGACGTATCTCCGAGGAGTGACTTAAGCAGCTGTTTGGACTTCACATTAGTGTCGCATATATGTTAAGTTCAAAGGTTCAATGGTTCACAGACATTGAAACTCACGGCAGCGACCATTTTCCTGTGTACGTAACTACGAGAGGCCTTGACAACTTTATATCCCCTGAGCTCTTAAGACAGATAGACTGGCAAGCATACCGCAATTTCGATCGAGCACAAGTGCAGACATGAACATCGCGAGCCCTTTGAAGACATGATCACACAAACTCTGCAGGCTTCCACGCGGGCGTATACAAGATCTGCAAGACGCACAAGTTTCGACCATAAATTGGAATGATTTCGGGCGATCCACCGGCCGGCCGAGAGAAGATATAGGCGTACTTAGCCCATTTATGACCTGAGGGAAGCCCGACGCATTCAGAAGATAGTTCAGCGTCGGAAGAACAACCTTCAGGACCAACGATAGAAGACCTTTTGCGAATCGCTGGACCCTCGCAGGACGTCATCCCCGGTGTGGATAACTCTCCAAGATCTTCCCTCACTTCCACAACAGCGTCGTCTGTTCACAGCGCTGGCTCTATATTGCCTCGCCACCTGCCCCACTGTAGCCCCAGAACGAGGGCCATTTGTACCACCACGGGTCCTGGACTCTGCGACGGCTTCCGACACCGTACCATCACTGTCAGTGAAATGGTCAGTGAAACGGCTCTCAACCACATCAATGCCGGGGCGCATGGAGGCACCGACGCTACCACTCCGAGTGCCCGACCTGGCCGCGGATCGTGGCAGGGAGGTACTTCCCGGCTCATCGGAGCCACATAGTTGCATGTCTACGCAGCCGTTGGCCGAGTTTGTGGCCGTTCACACCGCACTGAGGGAGGCTTCGTTGGGGGGCATTATTATCAAAGACCTGCCCGCACGCGATAGATGCTCAAGCCGCGCGAGACAGCGGACGAGACGCGCGGAAGACCAGTCGCACATTGGTCGCGGTATTTCTTCGGCCGCGGCCACGCCGCGGCGAATTCGAGCGCAACGGCGAGCCTCGATCAGTTTGCGGCAGCATTGCGAGGGCGCACGCGACGGCTGGGCAGAGCGGCTGCTCATCGTGCAGGGCCTCCTGCCCTACGTGCCCAACTGCGACAGGGTGGTCGTCGACGAGATGTGCGACCAGAACACAACAGTCAGTGCCGACCCCCCGAGGAGCTGGTTGCGCTGGACGGTCTTGACGACTACTTCCGACGACGACTATGAAATGGCTTTCCAGCATCAGTGCGCCCTCACAACTGCCACAGCTCTCTTCAGCAGCGTGGCCGAGTGTAATGAAGATGAAGAGATGCACTGGAGCTCGGGCGTTAGGACACGGGGCGCTGAGGGCGAACGAGGGGAAAAGGAGGACGACGCAGAATGTAGAACAGCCGGTCCCGGAACGGGTGCTGTCTCTGTGTCTCTCCTTTACAATATATATATATATATATATATATATATATATACTGCTTTTTATAAAAGAATACTTTATTCATAAAAACAAAAAGCCTGTTTTATTTCCTGTGCTGTTTATTCTGGCGTCTGGCACTGTTTGGACATTCCGCGGATTGTGGGTTAATTTTCATACAATATATCTAAGAAATTTCAGAAGTTCTTCAAATGTTAACTGTCAACTCATTCGGATTTTGAGGAGGCGAGAACTGAGCATGCAGCTGCGATGTTCACAGGGTCTGCTGAGTTCTTCAAATACACGCCTACTCTTTCAGTAAATCGCATTTTAACGAAATCAAACTTGTCGCGCACACCCCTGCTAAGCTTTTTCAACGATCACTGACGATGCGCAGTGCAGAGAAATGAAGGCTGCAGCCTGATAGAATCTGCGGAGATTTATTAGTGAGAAGGCACATATTGGACAAGGAATGAATGAAAACGTCAAACAAACGCGTTAACAAGGCTTCCAAAGAAAGAATCATCATCATTATCAGCCTATATTTATGTCCACTGCAGGACGACGGCCTGTCTCTGTGATCTCCAATTACCCCTGTCTTGCGCTAGCTGATTGCAGCTTCCGTCTGCAAATTTCTTAACTTCACCTAGTTTTCTGGCGTTCTCGACTGCGCTTCCCTTCTCTTGATATCCATTCTGTAGCTCTAATGGTCCACCGGTTATCCATCCTACGCATTACATGGCCTGCCCAGTTCCATTTTTTTTCATTTAATGTGAACTAGAACATCGGTTATCCCCGTTTGTTCTCTGATCCGCACTGCTCTCTTCCTGTCTCTTAACGATAGGCCGCACATTTTTCGTTCCATCGCTCTTTGTGCGGTCCTTAACTTGCTTTCGAGCTTCTTTGTTGACCTCCAAGTTTCATCCCCATATGTTAGTGCCGGTAGAATGCAATGCTCGTACACTTTTCTTTTCAACGACAGTGGTAAGCTTCCAATCAGGATTTGGCAATACGTGCCGTATGCACTCCAACACAATTTCTTTCTCATGATCAGGGTCTTCTGAGAGTAAATGACCTACATAAACGTACTCCTTTACAGACACTAGAGGCTGACTTGCGATCCTGAGTTCTTGTTCTCTTTCCAAGCTATTTAACATTAGCTTTGTCTTCTGCATGTTAATCTTCAACCCCACTCTTACACTTTATCGGTTAAAGTCCTCAATCGTCTGCTGTAAATCGTCTCCATCGTTGCTGAATAGGACAATGTCATCTGCAAACCGAAGGTTGTTGAGATATTCGCCGTTGATCCTCACTCGTAAGCCTTCCCAGTCTAAGAGCTTGAATACTTCTTCTAATCATGCAGTGAATAGCATTGGAGAGATTGTGTCTCCTTGCCTGACAACTTTCTTGATAGATATCTGTCTACATTTTTTTGTGGAGAACCAAGGTTGCTGTGCAATCCTTGTAGATATTTGCCAAGATATTTACGTATGCCTGCTGTACTCCTTGATTTCGCAGTACCTCATGACTGCAGGTATCTCTACCGAATCAAATGCGTTTTCATAATCTATGAAAGCCATATAGAGTTTGATTGTACTCTGCAGATTTCTCTATGACCTGATTGATGACATGGACATGATCCATCGTAGAATACCCCTACCTGAAGCCAGCCTGTTCTCTTGGTTGGCTGACGTGTTGCCCTGATTCTGTTCGATCTTATCTTGATGAATATTTGATACAATACTGAAAGCAAGCTAATGTGTATATATTTCTTCGCTTCTTTAACGTCGCCCTTCTTATGGATGACTATAATGTTGGCGTTCTTCCAGCTTTCCGGTACACTTGAAGTCGTGAGGCATTGTTTATAAAGGGTCGCAAGCTTTTCAAGCATGATATATCCTACATCTTTGAATGAATCAACTGTTATTGCATCTTCTCCGGCAGCTTTTTTCCTGGTCATGTCTTTCAAGGCCCTTCTAACTTCATCTATAGTTATAGAGGAGCCTCTGTATCCTGTTTGTGATAACAGTGACGTGACTGAATTCGCTATCTTGTGCGCATGTCTGCCGTGTTGAAACCCATCGCACGTGTGCTGATAAGCGATGCACCGTACCTTCATAAACCCTTGTTTTCTGTGCAATAAAGCAATCTTGCAAAATCTGCTACTGCGTCCACATCGGTTGTTACAGTGGCGACGAGGCACGGTTGTGCCCGTGCGGGGAGGGCGTTGCCGGCAAGATGGCCTTCGGTGTTCGTATCGGCGAATTTCACCTAAATGGTAACTCTTCATGAGAGGATTACGTCGAGCGTATAGAACTATGCTGCGCTGCTAACAAGGTCACGGAAGACGCCGACAAGAGGGCAGTATTGCTGAGCTGTTGTGGGGAGGATACCTACTCCCTGATAGCTACCCTCGTAAAGCCTCTCTGACCACCGAACGCTGACTACCAGTCCATCGTAAAAGCCGTGAAGAACCACATCAACCCGAAGCCATCTGAGCTGTATTCAAGGTACGTGTTCTCGAAGTGAGATCAGCACGACGGCGAATCTGTCGCAGACTACGTTACAGCTTTACGCAAGCTAGCCGATAACTGCGGGTTCAACGACAGCCAGCTTCCTCTTGACCCCAGTGAACCATTAATGTACCATAGATGTCCATAGAACATCATGTTTGAGACATTGCACACATCCTATAGATATCTATATTTCTCCAAACAACGTTACAAATATGTACCATGGATAATCTAAGTCCCATCCAGATCACGTTGCTCTAACGTTGAAAGGATGTCGCAGCTGGACATAAGTAACCTCTAATAGATGTTCTTTTTGGGGATGCAGGAGGTCCATAGAACATCTAGTGGATCTTTCCTGTTGACGCTATAATGAGCTGTATACCTGCGAGTGCCACAGTAGATGTACTATTGAATACAAATGAAATGCGAACAGCAGAGTGTGTGGCCAAAACATAACTAAAAGCACAGTGTGTGGCGTCGGCCAGCGATGATTGTACACATGCATGTGGTTTCGATGCGGAGTGCGGGGCTGCTTGTCCTAGTGCGTATTATGTCACCTGTATTTTGTTGGAAGCTTGTATTCTCACCCCGCCATTGCAGTGCCATTCCCATCTGTGATTACTTTTAAGGTGGCTATAGCACTGTTGTTGCGCATCCAATGCAATACATTTTTCGTGCTATTCAAATTACGATTAGACACTGGCAGCTTTGATGGTGGCAACAAAAGCAAAGCAATGCACGTTAGCAAGCTGGGTGCATGCCAGCTATATCACGCTACAGATGTAGCGATGGTGCTAGTCACCATAACACTGTACTGCCAGGTGGGTATGGCACTGCCCGAGGAGAGATGAGAAAACAACTTTCGGACAAAATACAGGTGACGTTTATCGCAATAGGGTGAGCAGCGCTGCACTCTTCCTCGAGAACTACATCCCCACGCACGTGCACGACTGGCCAACGACATGCACAGTATACCTTTAGTTATGCTTCAGCCACACACTCCGCTGTTCGCATTTAATTTGTCCTCGATGGTACATCTGCTGAGGCACACTAATGGCACAGTCACCCCCATTGTCGGCGTGTAGCTGGTGACTTTGCTTGAATTTTTTTGTTAACGTGTGAACGTGAAAATATAAACTGCAACACTTAAGGTGAAATCCTTAGATGGCTCAATGGTCGAAAAATCCGATATCCAGCTTTGCAGCACCACAATTGGGGATTGAACCTTCGACCTTTGGTGTTAATTAGGTCGAAGCGAATTAAGGCACAGTTCATTAAGATAGAGTTAATTGAGGCACTCTAACCCACGGCCTTTGTTGGGAGTCGAAACCACTTAGAGATATGGGCGAACCGGCCACATTTCCAAATTATCTCCAAGTTGGATTCCAATTGACATGGTGAAGCTAGAGTCGAACCCACTACCTTGGGTGTTCATTAGAGCGAAGTTACTTAAGGTAAGTTAATTACAGCAGAGTTAATTAAGGCACTCGAACTCTCGAACTTTGGTGGAAGTCGAACCCACGACTTTTGGTGTTAATTAAGACAAAGTTAATTAAGATACAATTAAGGCACTCAAACCCTCGACCTTTGGTGGGAGTAGAGCCCACAACTATTGGTGTTAATTATGACGAAGTTAATTAAGGCACTCGAGCCGACAACTTTGGTAGGAGAAAACAATAGAAGTAACAACACATGCGAATGACAAATAATTTAATTAATGCTTCGTGAGTGCGCAGGCTTCTGCCTTCATCCTCTTCAGCGTTCGCTAAAGTGACTGTCAACTTTTATATATAGTTCTAGCGCTCATCAAAATGCGAAAACTGTGCTAAGAAAATCGTAAATCCGCATTTTGATCATTATGCATCATTACAAATCCTGCAATGGATAAATGAAAAATAGTGAGTTCAGTAAGCACTAGGTAAAGCACACCAGTGAAACTCACAATGTCATACCAATGTTACTTTTTTATTTATACAAATACAATAAAGCTTTATTACAAAAATGATCAGCCCCCAGCCACGAACATGTATGAAATTATGCATTACATGTTCTCGCTGTATACAAACAGGTTAAACGCGGACCTAAAAAAATAAAGAAAAAAACGTAATCAAAAACAGATTCTTGAAAATTAAACTTTATTAAAACACAAGCAACGAGTAGGCACAAAATGACTGGTAGGCACAGTGCCACAATTATAATTAAAAAGAATAAAACTGATTAGTAAGAGGTAGTATCACATACTAATTACTGACCAAAAGTGCATGGCCTGCTTGCCAGCACCTGCTTCTGGGGCCACCGGATTCAAGATAGAAAGCCAGTACTTTCTAGCTGCATTGAAAAATATATGGTAAAATAAATTCCACGCAAGCAGAATCCAGAGATGGAATGTTCATCTTGATAGGCAACTTGGTCAGGCAGCTTCTCAGATCACAAAAGTGCCAATAACATAATGCTGCCAGAGACTTAGAGATAGGCATTGCAAATGAGAAATATCCCTGACACTTGAAGAGGAACGCTGGAAACCAAGCGATACAAACATGTGCGAAAATTAACCATCAAAACATTGCCTCCAGAACATTCCCGTAAGCGCTCCGCAAGGCGAACAAACGTACCACAAATAGCCGTCAGAAGCACAGCTCTAAATTTCAGCACGCAACTGTACAGTTCTGCCTAGTATATACGTACTTGGGCCATGGTCAACCGCACAAAAGTCGAAAAGACACAAATAAAGCACACGCTGCTCGCGCCCGCAACATTGTTGCGCACTTGCATCGAAGCGCGTGTTGCTGAATTGATATCAGTGGCGATGCGAAGTCAAAGCTATTGCGAGTTCAAGCTTTTTTTTTCTTTATAAACTGTCGTAATACATCAGCAAGTTAAAGGTTACTTATTTTCAACAATGTACTAATAGGTATAACTGCAAAATAAAGCATCTTTGTATGAGAAAGAAAATGACGTGACCGAGACCGAAAGCATAGCGAAAAAATGGCGATCCATGCTTTCACTGCAGTACCAACTGTTGACAAATTTCTGCTGTTACCTTGCCGCTTCCAATCGGAGTTCTCTAAAATCATGCACCGAGAACTGGCGTTTGCGCGCGGTGTCCGGCAGCAACGTTACTAGATCTCCAGCAGTGCGTGCAAAGGTCATGCTAAATTGCAAAATAATTAATTTAATGCTTTTGCTCTCCTAGCTTCCCATTGTTAGGCATTAGAGACAATTTCCTTGTATTTCTGCGGCATAGTGCGTGCATCGACTCATAACGCACAATGTACGATCAATGCACGAGAGCTTTGAATGTGCAAGAGATGTCCAAATCATAAGGACATTAGACGTCCTCTGGATGAACCTTGACTGCCACGTACTAGTCGAACATACTATAGATGTAAACTGGGCGTCGTTAAATGTCTTGGATATTTGGTCTTTTGTGGTACATAAAATGGATATTTGTGGTTCACTGGGACGTAATGCTGAGGGACCGATTGGTTTTTGGAATTACTGACAGCATTGTGCAGCAACGTTTGTTGGCCGAGAAAAACCTGACTTTTAAGACTGCCTACGATCTAGCAGTCACGGCAGAGGCTGCTGCAAACATTAAAGGGTTATGGGCGGCCTGCGTCAGGACGTCCCAGATTTGACAGCCAAAGTGGACAGGCAACAAATGAAGCAGCATAAGAATGGGCAAGATAAAAAAACTTCAAGCGAGCATGTGAAACGGCAGTGTTTCCGGTGCTTGGGCAACCACGCCGCATACCGTTGCAAGTTTAAAACCGTAGTTTGCTTCAACTGATCCGTGAAGGGACACTTGGCCAAAGCGTGCCGAAAGAAACAAAGAGGTCAGGTTAACCACCAGTTGGAAAATATGCCAAACTCGGTGCAAACTGAGTATGATGAGATGCTAAATATTAGCCAAGTGACTAGCGGTTGCCCGAAGTTTATGGTGGCCGTAAGCTTAGGCGGTGAAATAGTGCCCATGGAAGTCGACTCAGGAGCAGCTAGATCGATTATCAGTCAAAATACGTTCAGTAAACTGAAAGTGGCAAGGCACATTAAGTTTGAAGAAGCGGACACCAAGCTTGTAACTTGGACCAAGGAAGGATTGGACGTCATTGGAAAGCCACAATTCCGGTCAGATTCAAAGAACAAGACTTCAAGCTGCCGATACTAGTTGTAAGAAACGAAGGTAGCACCCTTTTGGGCCGTGATTGGTTCAAGGTATTGAACATTAATGTCACTGGGCTTCATAGCATCGAACAAAATGCAGAAGTCCTTATCAAAAAGTTTTCGGATGTTTTTGGTGAAACATTTCCAGGCGCCGTGCTGCCACCACTACACACCGAGCTGAAGCAGGATGCCCAGCCCAAGTTTCTAAAATGCCGCAGCATTCCGTTCGCACTCAAGAATGACGTCATCACAGAACTGGAAAAACTGGAACGTCAAGGTGTTCTGCAACCGACGTAGTACTCCGAATGGGCCACCCCTGTGGTCATCGTCCGTAAAAAGGGTGGGTCATTAAGAATATGCGGCGACTATCGAAGTACCGTCAACCAAGCGGTAAGGAACAACGTTTATCCTTTACCTACTAGCAAGGAACTTTTCGCAAAGTTGGGGAAAGGCCGTATTTTTTCTAAAATTGATTTGACGCAAGCCTACCAACAACTTGCAGTTGATGACACTTCAGCAGTAGTGCTCACGATAAATACAGTAAAGGGCCTGTACAAAGTGCGACGTTTGCCATTTGGTGTGTCGGTGGCACCCGGATTATTTCAAAGAGCAATTGATACAGTGCTTGCAGGTCTATGCCAGGTGGCGGCATACCTCGACGACATCCTTGTGGCCAGCGAAACGGCAGAGGAACACCACGAAGTCCTCATGGAAGTTTTCAACCAACTGTCAAAAGCGGGACTGCGTGTACAAGGCGCCAAGTGTCGGTTCTTCAAAGACAGCCTGGAGTACTTGGGACACCGGATAGACGCAAATGGCATCTACCCGGCTAAAATTGAGGCAATTCACAAAGCACCTGCACCAAAGAACAAGAAGGAGCTCCAAGCTTTTCTAGGTATGGTGAATTTCTACAATCGCTTCCTAAAGGGTCGGTCCGAAGTTGCCGAAGTGCTCTACCGCCTACTAGACAGCGACAGTACGTGGAAGTGGGGTGAAGAGCAGCAACTTGCTTTCGAAAGACTAAAGACATTGCTGACGTCCGAGTCACTTTTAGTGCATTTCAATCCTGATGCACCCTCAATTCTGTCTTGTGACGCATCACCTGTGGGTGTGGGAGCTGTATTAGCTCACAGCGATGCTCAAGGTCGTGAGCAACCTGTAGCTTATGCGTCAAGAACTCTCACTAAGGCGGAACGTAACTACGCCCAGATTGACCGCGAGGCTCTAGCTATTGTCTATGGCGTCCGTCAACTTCACGAGTATCTTTGTGGCGAGTATTCGCATCTTGACAGATCATAAGCCACCACTCGGTATCTTTCAACGAGACAAGCAGATTCCCGTTGTTTTGTCACCGCGCATGTTGCGGTGGTCTTTGTTGTTATCTGCTTATGAATACAAACTCGAGTATAGAAGAACGCAAGATCACGCAAACGCTGACTGTCTAAGCCGGCTACCGATACCCGGTGACCGGAGGAACATCGAGCCTCCTGGCGACGTCCTTTTGTTGGAAGCAGTGGAGTACCCTCCTGTGAGCGCAGCAGACGTCGCATCAGCCACTCTGCGTGATGGCTGATGGCACGGACTTTGGCAGCAGCAGCGGCAGCCCGTGCACGCACTCACGCTGTGATTTCCACACAGGTTGACGAAGCTTCGCTTTTGCATCACCTTGGTCTACGGCCCGGCGCTATCAGGTCGATGGATGACTTTGCGTTCAGCGGATAGGCTCGTGGCTTCCTGAGGTGACGTCACAATCTGGGACCACGTGCTTCACTTCTGAAGAGGCGGGAGGACTACAAAAGCCGACCTGCGTTCCGCCTGGCCTTCACTTTGGCAGCAGCAGCGGCAGCCCGTGCACGCACTCACGCTGTGATTTCCACACAGGTTGGACGAAGCTTCGCTTTTGCATCACCTTGGTCTACGGCCCGGCGCTATCAGGTCGATGGATGACTTTGCGTTCAGCGGATAGGCTCGTGGCTTCCTGAGGTGACGTCACAATCTGGGACCACGTGCTTCACTTCTGAAGAGGCGGGAGGACTACAAAAGCCGACCTGCGTTCCGCCTGGCCTTCACTTTGGCAGCAGCAGCGGCAGCCCGTGCACGCACTCACGCTGTGATTTCCACACAGGTTAGTGCGGTTGCATTTTTTTTTGCATTTTTCCTTTTTTCTTTTTTTTTCGCTGCTGCTGCCAAACTGAAAGCGTGCTGGATTGAAAGTGTGCCTGTAATCTAGCAAAATGCCATCCGAAATTGCAAAACTTGTGAAAGAGTTCAGACAAGAAATACGTGATTTGCGCGGTGCAATGGAAAAGGAACTGCGTAAAGAGTTCAAAGAAATCAAATCATCGATGGATATGTTCAACACACAATTTGAGGCAGTGATCGCACGCTGCTCTAAAATTGAAAAGGACAACGTTGCACTGAAAAAAGAAAATGCGACACTGCTTGCCGAATGCAGGTCACTAAAAGAGGCTCGTGTGCGACTCTGACCAAAGTTGACTGAAATCGAACAATACTCCAGAAACAAAAACTTAGAAGTAAAAGGCATACCAGTCGTAGAAAACGAGAACCTTTTGGGCCTACTGAGCAAAATCGGGGACGTGATAGAAGAGCCGATGACACCATCTGATATAGATGTGTGCCATCGTGTCACTGGAAAAAACGAAGGATGCCCAAATATTGTAGTGCAGTTCAGACATCGCGCAAAGCGAAACGCAGTGTTTGACAAAGCACGCAAGAAACTACTGGACACATCTCATCTTCTGCTACCGGGCCATAATATGGTATTTATAAATGAACACCTATGCCCGACGCTCAAGAAGCTTCTAGGCCAAACTGTTGCACGTAAGAAAGAGGTAAAATGGAAATACGCCTGGACCAAAGACGGAAAAATCTTTGCGCGGAAAACTGACACATCGCGAGTACTGCGCATCGCTTGCGTCAGTGACATTGACAAAATAGCATAAACACTTTGTTGCGGCTCTGTTTCGCGCATCCAAGTTGAAATCGGCAGATATGGCGGGGAAATTCCTAACTCCGATAGATGTATGCACGTTACACAAAACAATGAAGTCTAGCTTAACTTTTATTCATCTAAACGCACAGTCTGCGCGGAACAAAGAAGACGACTTGCATGATTTATTTTCACGTTTTAGCTTCACATATGATGTGGTTATGATTTCTGAAACCTGGTACCAAAATGATTACGAAGTACTTAAGGTTGCTGGTTACACCACACATTTCTTAAACCGAGCAGTGAAAAAAGGGGGCGGTGTATTACTCATGGCCAAGAATTCGTTGAAACTGAATATCGTTGCTGACTACTCTGAAATGACTGATGATTTTGAAATCCTAACGGTATCAAACGGTGACAATGTTTTCTCTGTTTTATATCGTCCCCCAAATGGTAATACAGCGGCATTCCTTGCATTCCTGGATAAATTTATTAGCTGGGCAAACGAAACTGGATCAAAGCTGGTTATAGGTGGTGATATGAACATAAACTTACTACAGGCATCACCGACACAGCGTGATTTCCTAATGGTGCTCGAGTCAAATGCTTGCACTAACACTATTAATGAGCCCACTCGTGTCCAAAACAACACTGCAACGTTACTCGACCTCTTCATCACAAACAACCCCACATCCAGTTTGCTTTCGGGCGTAATTGGCGTACACATCAGTGATCACCTCCCAATCTTTCTTATCTCTGACCTGCATAAACCATGTCGCTTATCCGATAAAGAAGAACCAATCTCATTTCAAGATATCAATCCGATTTCACTAGAACAATTCCGAAGCGATGTACTGAACATAGACTGGTCGGAAATATACAATGAGATTGATCCTGGTTTAGCCTATAACTCCTTTTTACATCTGTTTAAATCCACTTACATCAAACATTTTCCAAATAAAACGATAACACGCAACAGAAAAGTACGAAAACCTTGGATTACAAAGAGCCTTCTATCCCAAATAAAACAAAAAGATAGACTGTATAGAAAATTTTTGCAAACGAGAGACGCAAATGACTTCAAGAATTTTAAATCTTTCAGAAACAAATTGACGCATACGCTCAGAGAGGCTAAAAAGAATTATATGCACAATGTATTTAATCCACAGATAATGAAACGTAACGACCTCGCCTGGAAAAGGCTAAATGGCGTGCTAGGGAGAGTAAACCGGAATGCGCCACAGTCTTATGAAATAAATCTAAATGGCACACCAATGTCAGGTTCTTCATTAGCAAATTCGTTTAATGATTACTTCACTTCTCTTATAAACAGCCCTCATCATCCTGCTAGCTTAGACCATCTTAGATCTAATAATCCTGTCAGTGCATTTTAACACCTACCAGTGCTCAGGAGATATATAATGTATTCTTAACTTTTCGGAACAGTAGAAGCACTGATGTTGATGGCTTGCAAGTTCGCCCTGTTAAATATGTCATAGATATTATCTCCCCGGTATTAGAGCATGTCTTTAACCTCGCATTTTTAAATGGTACATTTCCAAAAGCACTGCAAGTAGCGAAAGTTACTGTTATTTTTAAAGGCGGTGATAAGAACCTATTATCCAATTACAGACCTATATCAATCCTACCGGTCTTTTCTAAATGTATTGAAAAATTGATTAACGTTAGAATGCTTTCGTTTTGTGAAAAACACCACATCCTTACCGACGATCAATTTGGCTTCACGAAAGGACGTTCAACGGAACAGGCACTCTTAACCCAAAAAGAATTTATACTTAACGCATTTGAACAAAAGTTATTAACACTAGGGGTGTTCATAGACTTTTCCAAGGCCTTCGATCGTATTAACCATGAAACACTAATAGGAAAACTTGAAACCTATGGCTTTAGAGGCGTATTTTTAAGTATAATAAAGAGCTATCTGGAGCACCGATGTCAAGTGGTTGTAATAGGAAATCATACATCAGATCTTAAATTAGTAACAAGTGGGGTGCCTCAGGGGAGCATTCTTGGGCCGCTATTATTTAATGTTTATATAAACGACATAACAAACATTACTTCTGCGGCTAAATATATTATTTATGCCGACGATACCACCTTATTATTTAGGTCTGCTAGCTGTAGTGAACTGGTGACTTGCGCAAATTCAGCATTAAATAAGCTTAATACATGGTGTCAAGTAAACTCATTAACCATTAACACAAACAAAACGAAAGCCATTCTATTTCAACCTAAAAATTCTAGGGCTAATATTACTGACCGTATATTTATTGGAAACTCAACTGTAGATGTAACCTCCTCAGTTAAATGCCTTGGCGTCATTTTTGATGAACATTTAACCTGGAATAAACATGTCGATTCGCTCAGCGGTAAACTTGCAGGCGTCGTGGGTGCCCTTGCAAAGGTACGCTCTTTTCTGCCCACTTCCGTCAAATTATTAGTGTATAACTCTCTCTTTTTTTCACACCTTAAATACTGTCACCTTGTCTGGGGAAACACAACACAGTCAAACATTACTAAACTTTCTCTACTACAGAAAAAAGCTGTGCGTGCTATTAGCAACTCGGCTTATGACGCACACACTGAACCCCTTTTTAAGAAACTTCAAGTTTGTCCTGTAAACTTGCTATTCAATGAACTGCTCTTGCAACGGTACCTCACAGAAAGAAAGCAAGGGAGTCACTTTATTGAGCACCTATCTAGCCTACGCAAGAACATTAAAAAGTACAACACTCGTCATAATGCGACCTGGTTCATACCCCGCGCACGCACAAATTATGGAACACAGCTACTCTCCCACTCATTACCGTCCTTGTTAAATTCACTTGGTTTCTGATTACTTACTTAATTCCTTACAGTTCTGCGACAACGATGATTTTCCCTGTATTACATTGCTTGAACCACACGTTTCTCATTGTATATATTTAGACTTCTTTCCTGCCACTGTACAATGCTACCTAACAATGTCTGATTGCTGTTGCTAATTATTATTGTTTTTACGCAATTTTGAAAGGGGCGCAGACCCCTGTCAAGCCGAATTGATTTTGGCTTTTTGTCTGTGCCGCCTACATCATGTATTGGATGTGAAATAAATTTGATTTGATTTGATTTGAATTTTTTGTAGGAAACTCATGGTTCGGGACCACTCTCATCTATTTTTTTGTTATTATTATTTTCGAGACACTCATTTTTGTTGTCATCTAAAAGCTGGTGTGAGAATTGCACCTCCAGTAGACGGCTCGATCGGAGTAATCAAAACCAATCTAGAAAGATAGCGCCGAAAACGATTGCAGAATCCGAAAACACGTAATGCCAACCATTTATTTGGAACAGCATGTTTTGAACGCCACCTATTCAGACAAAGCAATGGCCATGGCGAGCAAACGAGACTTGCGCCAGCGTCGTTGCGGCAAAGGTCATGGTCGCGACCTCCATCTTGCCAAAGAGAGGCTGATTTGGAAGTGTCGTCTGCGACTGGCCACTGACCGGGCCATAAGAACTCAGTGGTCATGGTAATCTTGTCATCACGCTGATCGATACCATGATTAGCCGGCAACCTAAAGCCAACAAGTGAGCAAACGCTTTTACGAAAGAGCTGTGTCGTGAATACGAGCCACAACCACAGGGGCCGTCGGCCACAGGTCATGGCAAGCGTGAACATCTACCCTGTTAAGGCATGGTGCTTCTAATTTATTGGGCCACTGCTTATATGTCGCAAGGAATGCTACAGAGTGAGACCTTGAAGGTGACACTATGGCCCCAGGCTTCGTGGGAAATCGGGAGCTGCGTTAGCAATGCTTCTTGTTCGTAAAGGCTCTTCGCCACTGGCCGACCGCTTTCCTTAATATTACGTCGAGCAATACAATTGGCTAGAATTTGCTCTTACGAACTATTCCAGCGTAAGGGCTTGTCGTGAATACGGGACTCAACTTTCTTTTTTTTTTTTTACATATCTCTTGTACCCTAAACTTTTCTGAGCGACTGTACATGCAATGCGGTTGGAAATGTACGACAAAACTATGCCTCGAGAAGACGACGGAAAGGAGCGGCCCATCGAGAATATGAACCGGAGGCGAGTATAAAACTTCTTACAAAGAATCGCACACAAGTTTTAAACGAGTTCACGGAGTCTAATGAGTTCTTTTTTTTTTCTCTCTCTTCTTGTATGGGAGAATAAAGTGTATGCAGGGACAAAAGACAGCCCCCAAATGGATTCTGCGCAAGCTATTGAAGTTCTTCTCTTTCATTTTTTTCATAGAAAACCCAGGAATTCCATTGGGATGGACGGTCGCATTTACTGCCGCCGTGGTTTCACTATATCCGGTTTTCGTATAAAAAGTTCCTGTCGTATATCACTGATCTTGTACGCACGCTCTCCCTTCGAGTCATTTCTGATCGCTCCTTCGTATTGTTTTCTTTTTTGATATATTCCGGATGCTTGGCCAAATTCTGTTCTAGCCGACAAGCATAAATCGAAGACGTTGCCGTGGTAGGGCTTGAAAGTGATGGATCGCTGAGCTCTCCACGGACACCCTGGAGTGCTCTGTCAGCTTTGCAGAACGTTCGAGGTCCACATAGAAAACAAATTTAATGTTTCCGGTCGTTTTAGATCTTCTAGTGATATCGTTTATTCTCGCCATCCTTTAAAGCTTGATCTCTTTCATTAGCGGAGAAAGAGACAGGCAAATAAACATTTTATCTTCGTCAGACCCACCTCCGGGTCCTCATCGCTCCGTGCTCCCTACAGGAAGCGTTGGTGCAAGAGCCAGCATTTCAGATAACTCTTATCAATATCTATCAATCAGTCTATCTCCTACCGGTGGTCCCGCACCGCGGGAAGTTTAAATAAAGGATTCATGTATGCAGTAGATGCAGCTACTCAGAGCTGGTTCACTGGCGATTCAAAGCAATGTATGCGATACGATTATTGGGAGGACGTTTAGTGTGCGAAGTCGTAGGATCGTACGAGTTCCCGATATTTACCGCGCTAATTTAGAATCAGGACGTTCGCATCATGCACGTACGTGGCAAGTTCGGAGACTTAACGAACTACTCCGACGATCGAGTTATCGCAGTGGAATCGCCGATGAGAGAGAGGCGCATAACGTCCAGTTACTAGTCTTGGTCTTTTGCGTCAGTTAGAAGGGTCTTGGCGAGGAACGAGCTTGAAGTGATAGTTGGTCACCAGGAGCGGGGCTGCTGCTCGAATTTCGAACGTAATGACCACTGAAGTCGCTTCCTGCGCATTTGCCGAAGAGAGACAAAAATTAACTACGTCTAAGGAACCAGAAAACTACCAACCAAAAAATATTTTAACAACAAGCACCACGGGCGGGGCAAATAAAGGAGACGTTCTCTTTTCCGTGTCAGCTGCGTTTGAGAGGATCATTTGGAGCATGGCGGCTGCTGATATGTTTAGAGGATGTCCTGACACTCCGCATCGAAGATTCTGAAGCCGCGAGCTAATGAAGGTTCAGGAACGCTTGTTGGCATCGTCACAATCATACGAAGTTACAGACGACACAGTCGGAGAAAGCATAGGGGAAAGTGTTGTGTAGAAATATTAGGGTAAAGGGAATTGAAAGCGGGCGAAAAGGCAAGTCGCCACAAGTGGGAGCCCAGCCCACATCCTCCGTATTACCCGTGTGGTGCTTTACCAACAGGGATACCGCGACAGCCATCTTCCCGCCCACGTTTTGGTGGTTTCTGTGTATCAGGAGAAGATTGGTGGTCCTGGGATTGTTAGCTTGCGCCGTGCACGGCCAGGTGATGGACATGGAACTTGGTTTTAACCTTAGGCGTCACGGACTACAGTCGCGTTCAGTATGAGCTGCAACACGGTGCCAGTGATTGAAGAGGCTCCATGACTATCCATGACTGCACGGCAACGCCGACAAACGAGAAGTTGATGAATTAAACACCGTTCTAATTCCTGGTGTTTATTAAACCAGTTTTCGCGAACGTCAGTGCAGCCGTGCTGCCTTGGAGACACAATCACGCTAGAGACACAGTCACGAAACAATTGAAGAATAGACACAGTCATCTGAGGAGGTTACGAAGAACAAACGCTGAAAATTAAGTGCTTGTTCTTCGTACCCTACCATGCTGGTGTGTCTACTTTTTTTCACTAATTTGCTTTACAAGCATCTTTTATATGGGGCACAGAAAACACAATCAAATCAATATAGACCGGTAAATAATTTTTACAAAAGTCTAGTTTCATTCATTAGGTGGGCAAATATCGATTACTAGCGGAGAAAAAGGAGATCAACTTTCCCCGTCCCGAATTTCTCATTGAAAGCACGGTGCCATTACGTCAGCCTAACGTTGCGGATTTCAACGTAATTTCTTCAATTGGCCCAATTAAGATAATACACCTCTTGGTTGTCCCTTTATTACCACAAAAGCGTATTTCACTAATCCAGCTTGACGTATTAATCTTCTCGATGGTCCCTATAATATTCCGGCTGTGATCAAGGCGGCTGGCAAATGCGGGTCCAGCGCGCGTACCATTTGGGTAGGGGGGCAAACAAGGCGCGCAGGAAAACGATCTCTAGCCACGCCGAACTCTCCTTTAATGGCACAGCACTTGTTTACGCATTTTTTCTCGTTTCCTTTGCCTCAAGGAGCCCGTACCGCATTGCCAATAGCTGCAAGAATGGCGAGCACTGTCGTGACCTTTTGTTGGCGGCGCCCTGCGTGGAGACCGACCACATAACGGTAGCCAGGGGCAACCAGCCGACCACCCCATATACGATCGCCAAGCCCGGGACACATATACACGCTCTGTCATCGGCGTCAGTGAAACCCAGGAAGCGAGATAGGTTCGCACTTCCGCCCTCGGGCCGCCTATATCTATAAGCACGCGGGGGGTGGCCCGAGCTATTCGGGAAACAGCTTTTTCGAGGGCGTGCACCAGCCATGGACCCAGTTACAGCCGCGGCACAGCTGTCCCTGATAGACGGCACGAGTGGGTTATATTCGCTGGCCAGCGGGGTAGAGAAAGCAGCTATCGGAGCTGGAAAGAGAGAGAGGGACTGAGGGAGAGACGAAGATAAGAAAGTTACCGTGAGGAGAGATCGATAGAGGGAGAGAAGGAAAGAGAAAGTGAGGGTATATCCAGTGCAGGAACAAGGATTCTCCCAGCGATCCCCAAATAACCCTGTCTTGCGCTAGCTAATTCCTAAGTTACGCCTAGAAATTTCCTAATTTCATGACCCCACGTAATTTTCTGCCATCGTCGACAGCTCTTCCCTTCTCTTGGCACCCATTCCGTAACTCTAATGGCCCACAGATTATCTGCACTACACATTACGCGGCCTGCACAGCTTTATTTTTTTTTCTCTCACTTAATGTCAGCTAGAACATCGGCTACCGCTGTTAGCGCTCTCAACCACACCGATGTCTTCCTGTCTCTTATTGTTACGCCTAACATTTTTCGTTCAGTCACTCTTTGGCAGAAAGTAGCGATAACTAGATAGATAGAAAGAGAGAGACGAGAGAGCTAAATAGAGGGAAATGGAGAAAAATAGAACGATAAAAAGGACAGGGTAGAGGGTGAGATAGAGAAAGGCAGATAGATATACTCGTATATATATATATACATACAGAGAAGCATAACCAAAAGAAATGGAGGAGAGAGGTAAAGATCGAAAGCGATGATATAGGGAAAGGGAAAGAGAGGGAACGGCGTCCATCGTCAAACGCACCTCGCTTTCCTGGCATGCCGATTGCCGCACAACTGTGTTGTTTTGGATCGCGAACATCGAAGCAGCAGCTCCGCACCCAATGCATGTGCAGCTTGGTCCCCCAAAAGACAGGGCGGATGTGTTTTCATTACCGCAGCGAGTAAAGTTCTGCGAGGACCGCCTATACATAGTTTTATCAGCGTGCAGACATGTACAAAGTTCAGGAATATAGTGGGCTATTTGGTCAAAACATTGGTATCTTGTAAATATATAAATAACAAATAAGAAAGTGAAAGAAACAGTGCTGCACAGTAGCACAGGCATATGGAAAGAAACAACCCAGAAAGAACGATTGTTTGCACGAAAGAAAGTTATCCATCAAAAGGCCGGAAAAATACACTACGTTGGCCCAAAGGCACATTTCTATAACTATAGACTACCGGGCAACAAACTACGTGTTATACTAAAGAAAAATACTGGCTGACCAGGAGCAACCATAGCCCGGTTGTCCGACTTTTGGGTCCTTTAGTAAACGCAGCTTTTTTCTTTCTTCGGAATGAAGATGAGCCAGAAAGAAAGATGTATGAAATCATTATGCGAGCTTCTTTTATAGCTTGCCGTATTTATGGAGTGTGCATTGAAAGCATAGCTTAATAAAGCTTCGTAAGAAAATGGAGACAGATGTCTTAATCTGAAACTACCTAGTTCACATTTTAAGAATGAGAAGTTTCGAGAAAAATGAATTGAAGAACGCGCGGAAAGTTTGGAAAGAGGACTTAGAGAAAGCTATATACAAGTTATTTGCGAACTTTGTTTCGCTTAGTCAATACGTTTTAGCTGTTATAAGATAGATTCGTCTTCCTCAAAATTATGGAAACACTCTACCATTGACGATGTCTATCGCTTGGCCTTTCAGCATGATAGCCATACCCGCTCCACATGAGGAATTACAATGACAATCCTCATTTCGAATTCAGTCCTTACAGATAACAAAGTCAAGATTGCCAGGACTGCAGCAAAAGCCGCTTTACCAGCAGCTTCACAAGGGCTCAGCCCTGATTTATTTGGCAGTGGACATTTAAGGAAGAAAGAAACATACATGGCATATCTTCAAGTATAAAACAAGGTATGAAAACATGATGTGTACGCATCTCCATGCAGCTTTCGAGATATACACGGAATCCGTGGCATGAACCTAATTTACAACACACACGATACCAACTTTTCGGAATATACACTATATATAATCAGTGAGCAAAGCATATTATATCAAAGTAATAAAGACAAATACATTCGGCAACATTGTCTGAAGACATGCACACATGTGTTCTAGCCGCGTATCAAACACAGGTACCACACATATTTGTGCACTACCTCAGGATTACACGTACACGTATGCATGTATGTATATGTATATATATATATATATATATATATATATAGTGGTTTAGAGTATATACAAGGTCCCAGCTGTCACGCAGCACGATTTAAAAAAAGAGGATCGGCGTTACGCGGAGCAAACTAGTGCGTATTGTTTCCAGTACAGTGGAGTAGCCGCCAGTAATTTTTTGTTACGGAGATTTAATTAGCTAATTGTAATTAACTATCTAACCGAGAAGTACTGTCTCATTATCAAAGTGTCAATGAGAAAGTTGTAGAGCAACATGAAAAACTCCCGATACAGCTTTGTTGCTCAACACGGGCTACATAAAAGTGTTTTTTCGAGCGTGAAAGAAGCCCGCGACTACATGCGGAATTGCCGGGCGTCTGGCCGCTCGGGGGCACGTGTTTTACGTATGTATATTATATATATATTATATAATATATATATATATATATATATCCATGACGTTAACTTAAGATGGTTCACAGATGGCGTTCACAAACTACCACAAGAGTGAATTTAGAAAATCCGAGGACACCTCACCACTCTTATTAGTTGTGAATGCGAGAGCACAACGTCTAATTGAACGCCGCTGGGCGGTCCTTCGAGTATGAACTCCTCGCAGGCAAGCGAGCACGTTGCGACGCTTGGCTAACGCCTCCTAGATAACAAAAGGCCGGTGCACTTTGATCGTGATGGCATGCTACTTGCCATAGAATGTAATGGGGAGGCTTCCGAGTAAGCCGCTGTGATTTGACGTCACCACTTTCATCACGCAGGGCTGGGGAATGGAAATGTCGGTCCAGGCAGCATGATTCCATGAAGCATAGTGCACGGGCCTGCTATCTAGGAGGGGTTGGTTTGGCCCAGTGGGTACGACTCGGCTTCTGAGCGTGGGATCGTAGGTGTGAAGCTCATTACCGCCAACGTTTATTGCGATATCAATTATATGGACACTCAAAAGCAGATTTCTGCCGTCGGCGTCGCCGTCGCCGTCCGCCGTGAGGTTCCGTATGACGTCATTTGGAGAAGAAATCGTCGCCCGCGCCGAACGCTGTATGTGCGAGTGAAAGGGCGCGAGGGGCGCGTCTTTCCGGGGAGTGAACGCACGGCGGAGAACAAACGCGCGTTCTGCGCCGTGCTCGCTTAGGGCTGCAGAATAGGCGTCTCTGTTCTCCTTCACAATCACCATGTAGTAGAGCAAACGCGCCTTCTTCCGACGAGCGAGAGGCCGTGGGGGGGGGCAGGGAAGGGAGGCGACGTTTAGCTGCGGCACGCAGTGCCTATTTATATCAGAGCTCCGGCAACAGTCACCACGCCGCACGCATTTTGAGCGAACGCGGGCAAAACGCCGATGGCGTCGACAACAGTTCTGCGTGTGCCGATGCTGCTGCATGTCCAAGTTTAACAGCTGATAAAGTTATCATACTCCGTATAGCTCTCTACAAGTTTGCTATCGCAATTGATGCTTCGCCTTTCAGGTGAAACTGCGACAACTTTTTTTTCCTTTCGAATTATCCAGTTTAATTATTAGATTAATTTCTTTTATAGCGACTTATTAATGGCAGGCGAAAGTTTGCGCGGACAAGTTCACGCGGATAACACAGGAGCGAGAGGGAGGGTGACGTGGCGTGGCGGCGATGCCCTCTCCCCTCACGCAACACTTGGCGCGCCTGCGCCGGCAGCATGTTTTCCCTTTCTCCCGCTCGCTATGTCGAGCCACGCACGTGACGCGACCTCGCAACAATGGGCGTTCAGGTGCCGTTTCGCCGTAGATACACCGGCTTCTCCGCTCAACGGGCCATTTGATGCCATCGCATCAAAAAAGAAAGAATTGGCGTCCATCCTTAAGGCCCCGCTATTCAGTGGACCACAATGGCCGTTCAGTTTTCGCTGGGAAATCGTATTTATGTCTGCATTTTGAACATTTAAACTATTTAGCAAACATCGGCATACGTAACTGTAACGTGCTGCGCCGTGGATCGCTTCGTGAAAAGGAACTGTCCACGTTATTCGACTTCGACTACCGTGCCGCCTTGTTGGTTTTGCTAAACTACAAAAAAAGTTTAAGAACTGCTTGACAACATTTTACACTGCTCATATATTTTTTGCGAGGTTTCATTAGTGGATCACACTATAAGTGCAAAATAACGGTCCAATGTGAGCGTCATAGATAATCAAGCAACTGGCGCGGTGTTTTTCTTTCTTTTTTTTTTTTTTGTAGGCTCGCTGGCTGTCTACAGAAAACTTTTCTGAAGTTGCGTTCCCCACACCAGGTGCAACAATTTGCTTGGGAAGCGAATATTGTATTGTACAGCAATTACCTCATTTACGTGGGAGGGCTGCCTCGTAATTTGGGAGGTACACCACCGGCCTT
>NC_051162.1:37976199-38098008 GCF_013339745.2 Dermacentor silvarum
AGTGTGTAACCACTTCTGAGAAAATGAGAAAAGAAATTCCGAAGTTGTGTCCGTAGCGCGGAATCGAACCAGGGACCCCTCGCTTCCGAGCGCGCGGCGTTAGCCCACTACGCCACGAAGCGCACATAGACACACGCACCACGATGGCAATAAATACCCAACATTAACGAAAGACCGCGTTTCTAGCGCGTTTCTAACGCGTTTGTGCTAGCGCGTTACGGCCCGTGTAAGAAGCTGGTGTAAGAAGCTGTGGCCTCTCCGCCTTACCTTCAACGCGTTTCGAACGCGCTGCCCAAGGCGGTGGCAAGTCAAGTTCAAGTCGAGGAGCGTTTATGAATACGGGGGGTATACTCTCTCAGCAGTCATGTGATGGCGTCGGCAAACGCGGTGCACGTTCCGGCTTGTGTATATGGCTGCGTAAGACGCTGTGGCCGCACCTCCTTACTAGAGAGTAATGCACGTTTCTAACGCGTTTGTGCTAGCGTCCCCTTAAGCGGGAGATCCGATGATTCCCTCCGGAGCTTCGCCCACTCATCATCATTCACCCCGTGGATATGCTGTGATTTTTTTACCTATTCCTCGTCATGTGACATTTGCGACAGCAAACAGAGAAGCTTTAACAGCTATACGCTATTTTCGCTAGTGCGTGACCGTTGAAAACCACATACCGCCGGAAATTTTGACAGGGTCATCCTTGGGTTGCGTAAATGCCAGCTGCACGGCCAACACCACCCACACCCACGCGCACACGGCTGCACACACACTACAAGTTATAGGTTGCCAGATTAAAACTGATTACTAGCGCCAAGTCTAACAAGCGTTTCAGGAGCTGGAAACATCAGCGTATCCTAATGGCTGCGCTCTTGCGGTGACCGATTTCAGTGCATGGGCCCTATGGGCAGCTTGTCCTCTAGAGTCAGTATATTAACTCTATGCTATAGTCTGCTTGCATGCGAAGTGGGAAAGGAGGGCTTCAGCGGCAACCCTCCTCCTCCCGGCTGTGCGCCCTTTGCCTCTACCTTCTGACTTCATCAGTGACGTCATGGAGGCATTGTTTTGTTTGTGAATTATTTCCAGTAAGATATCCGGCAGCCGCCTGTTGTGGAAGCGGCGCTTCCGCCGTGTATCGGCATGGGACCGAGCGTCCCATATGAGGTATAGCAAGTTTCCGGCTCCTGCTGTATCACCACCCGATTGTGTAGCCCAGTGGCTATGGCGTCGCGCTGCTAAGCACGAGGTCGCCAGTTCGAACCCGGGTGCGGCGGCCGCATTTCGAAGGAGGCGAAATCCGAAAACTATCCCGTATACCTAAATTAAGGTATACGGGATAACTCATTTTGACCACAAGTGGTCAAAATGAATCCGGAGTGCTCCATTACGGCGTGCCTCATATTCATGTGGTAGTGTTGGCACGTAAAATCCTAGATTTTCATTTTTTAAATAAATATTTTTCATATAAACACAGCCCTTGTGGGCAGGGCAAGCTCTCGTGACTCAGTCATAAAACATAGTGCCAAGCACTAGTAAAAGAGACTCTATGCAGCTTTTGAACTCAAGCACGATCACAGGACTCATTCAGAAACTGTCGCGTCGGCTAAGTGGCATTGTAGTTTAATACAAATTCGAAATTTCACTTACAATTCTAGTCACTTGGTGTTGCATACATAAAACGTTTTCGGACCAGTGACAAGCGGTTTATCTGGAACATTAGTTGCACCACGCTCTAAAATGCTTCGCATTCGACAAGCATACATTACACTACTTCCTTGCAAGTAAATCTCATAGCCACTTGCTAATGCAAACAACTATTGTTAGCATAGGACTACTTCGGTTCAACGCACTTTCAGACTACCAGACTCACTCTGAAACATCAATTTCTCAGCGTAAGAATAAAAATATTTTGTAACAAAGGAAAACACAAGAACGCCTGTGAAAATTTTGTCACGCGCCTTGACAGAGAACCGTCGACTTGACGTTTAATGAGGGCAGCTGGCTCCTGAAAACACGGCGGTGGGACTTGGCTATCGAGCGGGCGGGGTAGCACGCGCAGTTCTTTTCTTCTTGTCTGTGCCTACCTCTTAGCACTGCACCCGTTACTGCAGGTGGCATTTTCCCCCCTTCCTTGGAAAGAGCATCGACTCGATGCTCACGAAGCTGTGTAAGACACAAAAGAAAAATGTCAACGCAGATGCTCGTACGAAGAACACAATTACAACTACAGGAAAAACAAAAGCACAGTAGTGGTGAAGCGCGACGGGCACAGTCTCAAGAAACAGAGAGGTAGCCGCATTAGCTGCCAATAGCACTGTAATACAAAAATGAATAAATGAAACAAGAAATCACGAACGCGCAATATATGATTTCATGCGCACAGCGTGAACTATGTCATGGCTAGGTTGTTGTCTACGCCGTGTTGGCGCCGTACTATCCGGAACGACTTCGTAGTTGACGTCACTAATGCGGCGCAGCACTTTGTATGGACCAAAAAACCGGCTCAGCAACTTTTCAGCTCACTGCATGCTAAGCATGCAGTGAATGGCATTGGAGAGATTGTGTCTCCTTGCCTGACCCCTTTCTTGATAGCTAGCTTTCTACTTTTCTTGTGGAGAACCAAGGTAGCTGTGGAATCCTTGTAGATACTTGCTAAGATATTCACGTATGCCTCCTGTACTCCTTCATTACGCAATGCCTCTATGACTGCTGGTATCTCTACTGAATCAAATGCCTTTTCATAATCTATGAATGCCACATAGAGAGGTTGATTGTTATCCGCAGATTTCTCGATTACCTGATTGATGACAAAGATATGATGCATCGTAGCATATCCCTTCCTGAAGCCAGCCTGTTCTCATGGTAGGCTGAAGTGTTGCCCTGATTTTATTGGAAATTGTCTTGGTGAATATTTTATACAATACTGAAAGCACGCTAATGGGTTTATTATTTTTCAATTCTTTAACATCTGCCTTCTTATAGATTAGTATAATGTTGGCGTTCTTCCAGCTCTCTGATACACTTGAAGTTGTGAGGCGTTGTGTATAAAGGGCCGCAAGTTTTTCAAGCATCATATCTCCTCCGCCTTTGATTAAATCTACTGTTATTCCATCTTCTCCAGCAGCTTTTTCTTTGGTCATGTACTTCAAGGCCCTTCTAAAGTCATCGCTAGTAATAGAAGGAGCCTCTTTATCCGGTTCATCACAATTTCGAATGAAAGTAGCTTGGCTGTTTTGGGCACTGTACAGGTCAGTGTAGAATTCGTCCGCTGTTTTTGCTGTGTCATCGAAATTGCTGATGATATTACCATGCCTATCTTTCAGTGCATACATCTTGCCTTGTCCTATGCCAAGCTTTCTTCTCACTGATTTTATGGTGCGTCCATATTTTGCTATGGTAACCACCTCAAATCTGAGGTGGTTCAATGGGTTGCAATAGCCCGGCGAGCTTCATGGGCGGTGACTTTCGTCGCTGGCATTCACGGCAGTCTTTAACGTACTGAGTGGCACTTGCTGAAAGACGGGCCAGTAATACATCTCGCGCACTCTGGCAAGCGTTCGTGAGGAGTCTAAGTGGCCAGATGTGGGGTCGTCATGCTAAGCCAAAAGAGTACTGAGTAACTACCGAGAGGTAGGCTCCCTCATTCGAACGGACACTTTTCTTGTAAAGTACGTTGTCTCGTAGACAGAACGACGTCAACACGTGACAGAGATGGCGTGGTATGGTTGTTGGACGGCCCTTTACACTCTAAGAAAAAAACAGGTCAAAATTGAGTCACAGCAACGTGACTCTCTTTTTCTGTGCTAAGACCCATTTTTCATGGGTAGAGTCATAAATAATGGTCAACCCTTCTGCATGAGTGAAATGACTCCCAATGGCTTGCGAAGAGTCGTCGCGAAAGATCTGGACTCCTTTGTGACTCTGCAGCAATTGACGAGAAAAGATTATAATACTGGAGAAGAAATTCCAGGTAATTTCTTCTGGTTTTATGCTTGCTTCTGGTTTAGGCAGACACGCAGGGTTTATGTTCTGGTTGTAATGCAGTGTCTCACTCTTTCGTCCCATGTTCTGCAATGTTGATTTTCCTTGACCATGTCTGTTGACAGCTCACCTATTTAAGCGATAGCTGGTTTCCTTTGCTAAGAAATACCTGGATTTGTCACACTGGATTATGAGCATTAGTAATCTGAAAAAAAGGATTGGCTACTAAACAGAGCACGTCAACGAGGTAACAAGTTGAGTTCAGTGGACGCACTCAACAGTGCCGATTGTAAATGTAGTTGTGTGACGTAAAACTAACTTTTGAGGGTTGATGTGCCAAAACCAAGCTCTTATTATGAGATACACGGTAATGGGAAACTGCAGATCAATTTTCAGCAGCTCGTGTTCTTTAACGTGCCAGGAATTCACGGTACACGAGCGGTTTTGCATTCTGCCCCCATTGGAATGCGGCCGCCGCGGTTGTAATTGTACCCGTGACCTCGAGTTCAGCAGCACGATGCCGCAGCCACTGGGCTACCGCGGTTCGTTGTGTTCCGCGACCAGAAAGAAACATCGGCGTACACAAGACTGCTTTTGTGCCCCCATAGAAATAAAAAAACAAAAATGGCAGTTTCGCCCGAAAGACAAAGTTTTGATGGGCATAGCTATGTATTAGACAACTGCGCGAAGCAAGATTCGTAATTTCATCGGCTGGTATAAATTGCAGCAAACATTCGTTTACTTATTACATTAGCAAGCATGGGGGTCACGCGCGCACGGGCTAACATGAACAGATCTCACTCAATGACCGCGAATGCTTGCTATCACAGCGCTGGTTTGATGAAGTGCGCAAACAGAGGGGACCGAATGCTTCTGGTGCTTCCTTCCTTCAACGCGTCTCCAAAACTTGAAATTACGCTACCTCGGCTCACCTCACCTTTGGACCCATCGGAGATTACCTCTAACAGGGCGAGCGTGGCGCAATACCGGTTTAGAGCAAGGACAAAATGTGACAAGTGCTAAATAAACGCCTCCCTTCCCCCGGCTTTCACGCGTTTTCACGTTTCCTCCTATATATACATTGCGCACCCATCAAGCCACTATCCACCTCGGCTCACCCTCGAACACTTGCTCTCACGCGCGCAATCCATGGCGCGCGATAGAATTTTATCGCACTTGGATTTCATACGTAAGCTCACGGCAACGCCAACAGATAAATTTCACCGGTTGTGTCCATATAATCGCTATCACAAATAAACGTGAATAGTTCTACCTTGTTTAAAATCAAGGCCGTTTCATTCGTGAACATTATTCACGTGAAGCAAAATTATCTGTGAGCAAAACAATTTTTTTCAACGCGAGGAAAGAAAACCGAAACTAGTGCATGTGTTGTGCGGCTCCAAAGTGATCCAAAGCCGAAGCCATCAAAAGCCTGGCGCTATTTTGTAGTTCTGTTGCATCATGTGCGAGCACGCTGTCGTTTACGATGGGAACTTCTTTCCGTGCTACGTGATTGGCGACGACAAGGACGGACAGCAGCAGCGTGTCGCCGATTTCGTTTTTGCCGACATTGAAGAAGTGCAGTTCGCCGGACCGTGGCAAGCACCCGAAGTATTGTGGTCTGCACTGCGTTGTCTTTCATATTGTCATGTGAGAGATCGTAACGCACAGAGACGGCCAGATGCACATGAAAACCTACCAGCATGGAGTGACTGTGTCATTTTTCTCTTAACGTCTCAGGTGAGTATATCAGCTTTTGTTCGAGTTTTCAAACGGCGCGTACTCGGCCCTTCCGGTTTGGCTACATTTTGCGCGGCGTTCCTCTTGGCAGTTACAGACATGCGCGCGGAGGCTTGCGCACGCGGATGCATGCGAAAATACTAGTGGCAGAAAGACGCTTCAGGAGAGCATGTCATATTATAACAAAGCTGTACTACTAGGAGAAACACCGTTTTTACCGATCCTAGTGACGAGCGGCCTGTCGCATTGAAAAATCCGTAGAATAACAAGTACTGCATAACATGAAGTGTAGAAAAAATAGTAGCACCAGTGTGACATTCGCTGCCGAAGACAAGTCGTCGAAAACGTTGAAGACAGCTTGTGTATCTTGAAGATTCGCTAGCGCTTCAGGTACATTACCGATAATAATAAAATCAATACAATGCTGGATAAGCATTGAAACAAAATAAATTTAATGTCTTTTTGGCTGCAGGTCAGAAACGCATTAGCTAAAAATCTAAACCGATATATAATGTATTATTTCTAAAGTAATCTTTATTTTCAGTGTTACTATTTAAAAGCATGAATTTGCTGCAACCTTTAAAACCTACTAGGCTTTCAAAACTGAGGTGTCTTCTGTGGTGAATTTGTTATAGTACTGGATTGTCTATTTTGTGTCTTGTGTTTTATAGAAAAAAGGATCCTTTCATTTCTATTTTTATGTTAGTATATTTGTATTTGTATATTTGGCAAGCAGAAATGAGTTCATTGCAAAGTTCTCCCTCCCAGTGAGCTGCATATGAACCCACCCAAGTTAAACCTGTCTTGGTTATTGTAATGTACGTGTAAAAATTTTAAGTAAACACAGCTGTAGTTGCATTAATCACTGTAGGATATTTTGTTGTAAAAGTAAAATTCCGGGTATTATTTTACTGCTTTCATGCAGAAATACATTTTTTGGTACCAAGAAACTCTGACAGTGCTGAATGAAATATAATGAGGTGTGGTGTGTTATTTTAATAAACAAATTTTAAAAAATTTCGTCTGTCATGTCTCAGAGATTAGTTTACCTTCTTGTAGAAACAATGTTGTGTTATCACCTACTCTACTGCTGTTTTCCGGGCAATTGTAATTTTGAAATCTATATTATTGTAGGTGTTGAAGAAGAGGCAACAGCCACAGGAAGTTGCCATCTTATCCAGCAGGTTATGGGTGAGGAGTCGCAGCAGGCACTTTGGAATTTCTCCTTAGAAGTATGATGCTATTTGTTGTAATTTTTTTCTCATTCCTGCCTCATTCATTTTAGCGCTATGGTGCAAACGGTAATACGTTTACATAGAGATAGAGTAATCGCTCAAGGACGAGACATGGTTGGAGGAGACAAGACACACAAGCCTCATTTGCCCATGTCTCCATGTTGCACAGTAACTCTGTCATTATCTACCAACAAGCCCAAATTTCTCGTCAGGTACGTTTACTAACTCTCTGTTACAATTGTCTTAACAACACAACATTGAGAGGACATCTGTACACACACAGGAAAACTGAGACTTCAAATGATGAAGAGCCATAGAATCAGGAACATTGCTGGAGCCAATGTATCGAGGAGCGTTGGCTCCAGCTACAGTCCTTGTTCTACCACTATTTACCGTTAAAAGGAACCCTTAGTGCTCCTGCTGAAGTATTATGCATTATGGAATAAAAATTTGCAGGGTGAAATGTCAAGAATGTGAAAGTTTTTCTGTATTCTAATGCTAGAACCAAGACACTGGCAGACAAAAAAAGAATAAGATTTAGAGAAGCACTTCTTCACTACCCGGTTGACCAGCTTCATTCGCAGCTTGCACGTTATTGCATTAATGACAATAGAAATTTGTTAATTGAACAGCTTGATGATTTACTTATGTCAAGAGATGTTGAACTTGGATTAATGCAGATTAAAAAATATACAATGACATTTTGAGATGGCAGGCTTGCAGTTGACAGACGTGATGGCGTGAGCTTACGTTCGGGTTGCACGCTCTTTTTCGTCTTTGCTGGCATTTTCATAAACATAACTGCTGCTTCGTTTTTGTTGGGGTTCTAGTTGTGTTGTAGGACCTAACTGTTAACGTTTATTTGTATAGGTAACCATGTTACACAGACAACTGCTGCATTTCTGTAAATTACGACATGGTACGACTTAGAAATATTGTGCAAATTTGTTGCAGGTACAACTTGGCGGCTCCTGCTCCTGCTCCTGCCTTCCGTCACCACCGTGTCCGAACTGCGTCCACTAGAGAGTTGGCAGCCTTAGTGATGCCAAGCAGGCTGACGCCGATAGCAAGATGCAGGTAAATACATGTAATTGTGATATGTGAAGTGCGCGAGTGCCGTGATCGTAGTGGGCAAGTGCCAGAAGTGAGCAACAAGCAAGCAAGCGACAGCCATCTTGAGAGACGTGGAAGAGGAGGGTGAAGAAGATGACCAGGGTGCGGGGGCAGCGGCCGGTCGAGCTCCTGGCCCAAGGCCGCTCCAGGCTCCCACCTGGGATCGACACGACAACCAACTTCTTCCTGCAGCCTGCGGTTGGCGAACGTCGGTAGGGCGTCCGACCCAGGCGGCCCTGCGTCTCCAGCGCCGTGCCCGAGCTCCGGCTGGCGAACGCCGCACGGGCGTCTAGCCGTTACCCGTCTCTACTACGCCTGTCTTCACAGCAGTGTCGATCATGGCTGCCTGACAATAAGGTGCTGACCGACATAAGAAGAAATGATCCCCTTGTACCGGTCGCAGCGGTGAAGCCCTTGGACTTGGTGTCCGGTGACAAGACCTCTACCGTACTAGGGTGACCCATCCAGGTTCCCAACGTCACAGCGAAACTTTCAGAACTTCCTCCTGCATTATTGGATCCCTGGTGTTCGCCTGGGGGCGACCAAGATTTTCTTCGACTGCTTCTAGTTTCATCACCGCTACTTCACTTCGAGCTCCGCCTCTGTCGCCGCTTCTAGCCCATCCCACAGCTCCAGTGCGAACCATGAAACTGTAGGCCCCCTTCCGACTTTTATGCTTTCTTTCTGGACTTATTCCTTTTTCGTGTGTGATTAGCTTGCTGAGTTTCTTTTTCTCTTTCCGCGGTATTTTCTTTAATGAATGACTTGTTGTGGTAACGAGCGGCTTCGTCATTTCATGCACTGAGGCTGTACCTCAGTAGCGAGTTATTTATTGAAAGAACCTCATCACAGTAATCCAGCACTGTCTTTTTGACTGAAGCAACTTGTAGCTACTCAGCAATGAATTAACTTGGAAGTAGTTTCGATGCCCCACTATTGGTGCAGCAATGCTCAAGTTCACGCAATTTGTTTTAGCCACCAAAAGGCCATGTGGAATAGACGAACCACGATGCACATTTTGATACTAGTGGAAACCACTTATACAATTGTTTTTTTTTGCTTAACACAAAAACTATGTTGATAAAGCTTTACCAATGTGAAACCAATACAAGGTGCTCTCAGGTGTGATATTTGGCATATTTTTACTAGGACCGCCTCATTGTTAAACCTGCGGATAAACATATGCCAAAACTGAGTTTTTCCAAGTTCATGCTCATCTTTGTGCACTTCTGCATGAGATATATATATTTTTTTGAAACCATTTGTGTACACAGTACATCTCCTGAGCACTTGGAACAGGTTATTTTACGGCTATTGCAAGTAGCGATTTCTCTGAAAATAAAAATGGGCCATTTTGCCCATTTTCAACGGCTAATAATAAACTGAACAATGGCCAATGCTCAAGGAATATAATTTTAGGTCTAAGACATCTTCATTCTCCCGAGAAAAATTTGTTTTTCTCTCATATTGAAGCAACCGGTATCTTGGCTATGCCTTTTGGTGCCTTAGAAGAAAACTCACATAAAACTTACGCCAGTAAAAAAATGTTTCACCTAGAAATATTTCATGAAACGATCATTTGTCTTATATTGAAGGGCCTACAATTTTTCAAAAGGAAATCCCAAATGGTGAAGCGCCAGGTTGGGACAGTTTGCATGCAATAGCCTTTGTACAGAAATGGGGCGTTCGGAGGGCCAAGTAATGTAGTCTTGAGAATACGTTAAGGTGCAGTTATTGATCCACACAAGACAAAATGACAAGCATTGCATCCTATAAGTAGTTCCTCACATTTATTTATACATTTCGTACATTTATTTACCTTCAGTCTGGTGACCTGTGTCTGCTTTCATTATCTGCTATGTGTAAATGGTAAGCTCCAGATTTGCCCTATGGTGAAGAATATTTTGGTTTTTATAGATGTAGGCTTCTGTTTGTCAGGTTGCCGCGAAATTTTCACCAAGCTGTGGCACACACTTGAGCCAGGCCTCTTGGAAAGGACGCATAACCAGACTCCACGTGTTGATGTCAGATGATGCCAGGGATCAAGGCAACCTGCAGCACCCCTGCATTCAACACTTGGTGACCCTCTACATGTTTCACCTATTTCGCAGCTGTACCTCGGCTGCCATTTATCCAAGTAGCATCGCCACCTGCTACCACTTATCGAATCATGAGCAAATATTGGCGTGGAGTGTTCCATGGGCTTGATGTTCTATTTGCTCCTTAGGATTCTTAGCAAATACTCCTGTTATAATTTATGTGCCTTTAGTACACACTTTTTAATATTTCCTTTCTATTGCAATTCTTGGCATCATCTCCTGCTCTTATATCTGTATTTACGCACAGTTTCTCGTAGTTGTTTTGTACTTGTGCATGTAATTGATAGGTTCCTAACTCTTGTAATGCATAAGGCTAAAATGCTGACTTACGTCATGTTTTGTTCATTTATTAATCTGCAGCGCTGTAGAATGTTCAAGAAATTTAACTTAACTAGCGCTCTATGGCAGGATAAATTCAACAGCAAAATAGAGCACTTATTTCAAGCACCGAAAATTTCTAAAAAATGAAAGAACATAGGAGCGTGAAAAAGAAAACAGTATAAAGTGGGGAAACCTGGCTGCCCATGATAAGTGATGTGATTTCCTTTCAGTGCAGTGATACCAGTGGCACTGGTGGACAACGTTTGAGACATGAACCCCATGATGCTCTTGGCATTCGTCAGCGTGGCAGTTTGCCCGACTTATGAATGCCGACGGTATTGTAGGTATCGTGCCCACATTGGTTGTGTTACACCTTACGAGTATTGCATTTCTCGAACATGAAGGTTTACAGCAGTGCTTTGAACGACAAATATATTTCCTAATTTTCAGAATTTATGAATGCAAGAGTAATCGTACAGATCATGAAAAAATTATTTTACAGACTATATGCCCATAGATACACGCTTCTGATGACAAAGCACCGACATGTGGTGGCGGGATGCATGTCTTTATTTAACATCAAAATATCTTATTCGTGACACTAATTTGACAATCAGCAAGGTTTTTCTGCATTTATTCCCAAATTTGTTATATATTTTAAATGACTGGTTTCATTATTGTGAGAACAAATATTTGTTTACTGTCAACACTATTTGCACAGCAGTCCTTTACACGCTAAAAATTCTATGTATTATTGGGGTGTTTAATGTTTTGTGCACTCACTGTTAAGGGACGCAAATGGTGGCATACAAGATAATGCAAGAAAGGACAAAGGAGCGCAAATAGTACATGGGGCCTTGTAGGCAGACGCTTTGGTGTGCTATTTCTAAATCTCCCTACGGTCGGCCTGAAGGCATTCGCTAACGCTTCGGTAGAATACATTGGCAACCACTTATTAAGGGGAAATCCTCCTAGAAACAACTTTTTAAAATTATTTCTGCGGGAGATTTCAAAAAAAAATAACTGCTGCATAGAGTTTTATATGTAGATTTTAAATATGTCAGTGGTTTTTTCTGTAGCTTCTATATTTATTTAGTAATATCCTACACAGTGGCAAAGTATCGCTGGGCACCTTATTGTATATAACAGTTTCACAACAATCATCGTGCTGTATCTTAATCAGCTCATTGTAGACCGCAAAGTGCCGATGTCTACCCAAAGAGCATGTAAAATTACGGAACCTATGCAAAAAATTTTTCATCACTGTCATCATCAGCCCATATTTATGTCCACTGCAGGATGAAGGCCTCTCCCTGTGAGCTCCAATTACCCCTGTCTTGCGCTAGCTGATTCGAACTTGCGCCTGCAAATTTCCTAACTTCATCGCCCCACCTAGTTTTTTGCCGTCCTCGACTGCGCTTCCCTTGGTATCCATTCTGTAACTCTAATGGTCCACTAGTGATCCATCCTACGCATTACATTGCAATTTCAAGTAGATATTAGCATTCTACATAAATTGAACAGTATGTATGCCAAATTTCATTTGTATCGGAGCATTGTAAGGGCACAAGGTTATTCTCGTGGGATTGCGAAAAAATTATTAAAGTGTACTGAGCTTTACTTGCCGAGTCCCACTAAGTTTACATGTTATTTGGATAGATATCGGCACTTTGCACCTACAACGAGCTAAGTTAGCTACAGCACAATGCTTTTATGATAATTTAATACAGAAGAAAGTGCCCGCAAAGATTACTATATATTGTGCCATTGTATAATACATAACTGAAGAAATGTAGCAGCTAAACAAAAATAACATATACGAAATCGGCTTGAACTCTCTAATTGGCCTAATTTTCAGACCTCTAGTACAAAAATTAAGGAAAAAAATGTCACAGTTTCGCCCTAAGGGCGAAGCAATGAATGCGATAGCAACACAGCGATGTCATACGATGTAAGGTGAGCGGCTTTGGTAGCAATATGAATTGTAGTAAACATGAGCTGATTAAGTAAGCAGGTGTGCTGCGGCGTAAGTAGACCGACATGAAGAGAGACTCGAGGACCACGAGAAGGCGCGTGTGAAACGGTGGTGTTGATGAGAAGCGCTTCCCGTGGGCAGCGCGCGTGCGAAGGGACACACCTGTAGCACTGCACTGCCGATCCGGGCAGCATTACATGTGTAGCGTGCGTTGGAAAATGTGGCCCGACTATTACTAACTGAATGAACAAGCGTGGTGTGAGCGCGCACAAACAAACATGAATAGATCACACTGAATGACTGCAGACAACGACTGTCAAAACGCTGGCAGCAAGCAGCGGGCGAAGGTACGTGCGGTCTATCGCTTCAACGGAAACTGAGCGGCCAGTGCATAAAGGTCAGAGCCGTGTGGAGATAAGAGACGGTGCGGCGAGCGACGAGCGCGGTTGCTGGCAGAGGAAAAGTGCGCCCCCCCCCCCCCCACCCCGCTCCCTCCGGCGCTGGCTTCCCGCTTCCTTGCGCGTGGGAGAGATAAGAGACCGTGCGGTCGAGCGACGAGCGCGGTTGTTGGCACAGTAGAAGTGCCCCCCCCCCCCCCCCCCCGCTCCCTCGGCGCTCGATGCCCGCTTCGTTGCTTGCGCGTGGCAGATTGAGTGCGTTCGCTCTCGTGATAGCGCGCGTCCCCGCACGCTTCCGCTCGGGCATACGGCGCGGGGTGAAGATTTTATCTATACGGAACCTCACGGCGACGGCGACGACGACGGCGACGGCGACGCCGACGGCAGAAATCCGGTTGAAGTGTCCATATAATTGCTATCGCAATAAAACATTTCGAGTAGCATCCCCCTTGCACACAAGATTTAGTAAACAAAAGGTGTCCCTTGCTATAGTCGCCTATAACCAGGCACGGAGCCAGGGGGGATGTCCGGATGTCCTGACCCCCCCCCCCCTCAGATTTCTGCATCGCCCCCTCACTGACAGGTGGATGACCCTGTCGCAAAAAATATGGCCACCAGCATTCTTCAAAATTGTTTTTCGCGAGTACCAGTGGTAACAGCCATGTAAGAAGTAAAGCTAGCTCGCTCACAAGCTTAGTTGTATTCCGTAGGGGTGTGGTGTCGCGAGGTTGCCGTAGTTATTTTTTCTCATGCACACCTTGGACCTCCTGGCGCCGGCCGTGCCTTACTCGTCCCGTCGGTGGCGTCGAATGAACAAGGGGACGTCCCTTTTGCCAAGCATGCCGATGTCCGCGCGAGCGCCTTCGCGCCTGATCAACTTAGTTCCCCCTCGGGGTGATATCGGTTGCCTCATTGGCTGTCATCGGTTCCGCGACCAACCTGCTTAATGAAAGAGACATCTCGCTGAAGTGTTCATATATAAATAATAACAACTAACAGCTAAACTAAGGACTACGCATAGGCGACTTTTTTTTTAAACTGTAGCACCAATTGTGATCACAGTTACACGTTGACAATATCCAGTACGAACACAGCACCGTTCGTATGCTACAAGTTTTTCATTGTAATTTCGCAGTTGTATTGTCGTACATTAAGCATAGGAGGCTCAAAGCCGCCGGATCCGTTTATCTGAGTGGCCGTGCTCGCGGAGCTGGGTGAAACTGCAGAAATAATATTCATAGCAGGCAAAACCATCTTGTGTGTGTGTGTGTGTGTGTCTGTGCGTGCGTGCGTGCGTGCGTGCGTGTGTGTGTGTGTGTGTGTGTGTGTGTGTGTGTGTGTGTGTGTGTGTGTGTGTGTGTGTGTGTGTGTGTGTGTGTGTGTGTGTGTGTGTGTGTGTGTGTGTGTGTGTGTGTGTGTGTGTGTGTGTGTGTGTGTGTACGACGCCGAATAGTCGTTTCCGTTCAAATGTATTGAAGTCTCAAAGGTGAGTGACTGCATGCAAGTGAGGACTGTTATTCCGAATGATTGTGCTGCCGGAGAGTCGTGGCTGTTGCGCAGAGGCGCGGTTCCTGAGAGAATTAACGGACGGGTGGTAATAAGTCCTGCTTAACAAGTTCCTAGCTCTCAATCAATATAAACGCCCCGTTTTAGGGCAGCCTGTAAATCTGCTAACTTGATTCAGACAAGGATTTTTGACAGTCTCACCATGTTTTCAACCCATTAAAACTGAGTGCCCCGTGTGGTGCCACACTTCTTCTTCAACGAACGCAACAGATCTGCACATATCTCTACGTGTATGTGAGACATGCCGTTCCTTTAATTGTTTCATTATGGTCGTTATGGTAGTGCACCGAATAACTGAAAGCAGCCGTTTATAATATTCAAGCTGCTGAGTTAAGCGGTCATACATTTGGGAATGGCATTACGTTTATGCATGAAATGTAAGATAAGCGTAACATGTTTTTCTCGGAAATCAGACTCGAGAATAGTTTTTGTTGACACCCCCAGAAATAAGCCGAAGAACGCAGCCACCTGCTTTTTTCTTTCTTTAATATAAGCAAGTTCTTCGGTTTTACGTGGCAAAACCATGATACGATTAAGGCACCCGGTTTATATAGTTTTTGCCACCTGGGGTTCTTTAACGTGCACCTAAATAGAAGTATACGAGTGTTTTTCCATTTCGTTCCCATCGAATTCCGCGACCTGGATTGAACCCGCGAGCTCAAGACCGCATCCACTATACTATATAGCCACTAATTAGGCTACCGCGCAGGCTTTCTTTTCTTTTTTTTTTTTGAAGTATCGACTGGAAAAAAAATTCCACGTACCGCTTACGGCCAAAGATTAGCATATAGAATGGCCGCTTTAGGCTATGGGACCCAATATCTTTGTACGCATTTTTTATATTATTGTCTAATAAAATTCCCCTTTGATTTGATTTAATTAACTCAAACCGTTTGCGGCGCTCGAGGTCCGACTGCAATAAGTGACCCCGTACCAATTACTCCGCATTCTGTTACGCGAGAAAGGCGGGAATTTGAATGAAATGTTGCGCTGCAGCGTTTTTTTTTTTTTTTTGAGGACAAGGCGCCGGATGGGGCGGCTATGTTTTATTTGTTTGAAGCGGCAAGCAGGAAGGTTGCATATGTTTCTCCTTCTGCGTTTCGCAGGACCTACTGATGAAAAACATTATGCGCAACAATACGCACGAGAGTACATGCTGCTTGAAGAACGAGAAAAATATTTTTTCTCCGAAGCAGACACTGCGGCCGCAATGCACGCGCCATCAGCGAGCGGTATTAAAAAATAATAAAAAATAACTAAAGAGGAGAAAGAAAGGAATATATTCTTAAGGCATAAATACATGTCATATGCAATTATGAACCCCATTTGAGCGGTCTGAACGCAAATACCAGCGCGCGAAGTAGTACGAATGACCCTGCCGAGCAGTATCGCCAGCAGTTTCCAACGGCGCGACCTTGATGCGGCCCAATCCACTTCGACCGCAGCGCCGCCCCAGTATTTTTCCACGTCGGGCGCCTCACTGCAAAGCATGCGCCGCCCAGCCGCTCGTCCCACTCGACCATATTGTGGTACACCATATTCTAGTACACTCTAGTGCAGTGCTCTAGTGAAACCTCGAGCAGCGGCTGCGAAATGGGGGAGCGTGACGTCAGCGGCCAACGCCAGCGCGCGGGCATAGGATGGCGTCGCGTGGTTAGAGAAACGGGAGCAGATGCGCGCCTTGTGTAAAATGATGACGTCGCGTGGGAAACAAAATATCAAGACGCTAGCTGGCTCGCGCTCACGGCTACTACGCCACATCGTTCTTCCTGTAGGTGGCGTCGTGAGTCTTCATACGCGGTGATTCGCATATCGTAAACAACCTAGCGTAGTGGTTGCCGCGTTGGAGCGGAGCGTTGCTCCAAAGCAAACGAAGATGTCTCAGCCGAACACAAGGAATCTTAAGGAAATCAAGGTGTCCCAACAGAACTCCGAAGATGGACCTGTGCTTACACGTTTATAACGAACCTGCGACAGATCATCCCAAATTTTATTTTAAAAAACAATACAGGCTAGATATACCGGGTGTTCAAAATTAAGCTTTATGGTTTTCTTAAAATGAGGCACTGGGAGGCACGTGAAAACCACCTGCGCAAATAAGTTATGTGGCCAGGGGGACACAAAGTGAGATGATAATTATCGCTGCATGGTCAGCAGCCGAATTGACTAAAATTGAATAATTAACTTTTTATTGACTGCAGTAAGTGTGTATGTTTGTATTCAAAAGTTAGAGGCAGTCGTGTTTCTACACAGTTTCACTTCGAAGAATCCTTCTTTACTCGCGGACAACTTTCTGCGGCAATGAAGGGAAAGCTACGGAGGCAAGCGCTGACAAGTGAGGGTGCTTCTGAAAAGAGTCCCGCGTTTTAATCCACGTTGGTTTATGTTGGCGAAGAGTAAACATAAACAGCTTATTAGCAACAGTTAAATAAGACAGAACACACCACTGAGTGTAAAATTTTACTCATTTTGCGGCTTTTCCCTTCCGCGTCTGGGCAAACGCGAAATCGTCGCACGTGGAAGTTGCGTCGATTCAGCGTCTGTTCCGAGCAACCAAAAGCACTGTCAAACGCTGCCGGACTACTTGGCGCGGTAACACATGTGCAGCATCCACGCGCCCGTAGCTTGCCCTTCATTGCCACAGAAAGTTGTCCGTGAGTATAACGTGTCTATGCTCCGAGATATCCAACTACAAATTTTAATTGTCGTTTCCATGATTACGCATGCAAGAGAGTGAGAATCGGCGCAAAGCTCCTCCCTGATGTGCCGCGGCTGTTGGGTACGGCGCTTAGTCTGACAACGTGGCGGAGGCATTGGCAAAGATAATAACTGTCCCCCTTCCCCTCACGGCTGGCGAAAAAAAATCGAAGAACCCGTAACCGCTGTCGTAACACGCGACCGTGCAGCCTGTAAAGATGGCGGCAGCTGCCATGCCGATAATGGCGCGCGCAGAGAAGCCGGAGGGCAGTGCGCGTGCGTAATGGTGTCTAGACGACCGGGCATGGTCTTTGCCTGGGCTACGCAAATAAAGTGACTGCTGATTTCCAAGTATTGTAAGCTTTATTGAAATCAAAAGCAACAACGGTACCATCAACAGCAGAAACCTTTTTAGCTATGTTAACGAATATTTCATACTGCCGCTTTAAATTTGGTGTTATCATGCACAAATTTCATGACAACAATTCACCCATCAAGATGTCAATGCCCTAAAAATGTTCAAAATGCCTCCCTTCCACAGCAATGCAAAGCATAAACCACTCTCGCGTCGACTCGATAACTCTGCGCAGTACAATTGAAATTTGGAGTCGGATATCTCGGAGCACCAACACGCTAGAATAATTCTCCCGACTGATGCTGTGTAGACACACGACTGCCTCTAAGTTTTCAATACAAACATAACCACTTACTGCAGTCGATAAAAATTATTGTTCAATTTTAGTTAATTGGGCTGCTCACAGCGATAATTATCATCTCACTTTGTGCCCCCCCCCCCCCCTGGCCACATAACTTATTTGCACAGGTGGTCTTCGCGTGCCTCCCAGTGCCTAATTTTAAGAAAAGCATCAAGCTTAGTTTTGAACACCCTGTATTATCAGGCACAGCCGCCAAGCACATGGCTGTATTGGATAATGTCATTTTCCTATAAGCTCGGAGAAACCGATACCTGGCTTCGCTATAGAGCTTCTTCATATTTCTGGGTTTTACGTGCCAAAACAAGTTCTGATTAAGAGGCACGCCGTAATGGAAGGCTCCGGATTAATTTTGACCACCTGGGGTTCTATAACGTGCCCTACAACGTAAGCACACGGGAGTTATTGCATTTCGCCTCCATCGAAATGCGGCTGCCGCGGCCGGGATTCGATCCCGCGATCTCGTGCTCAGCAGCGCAACGCCTGAGCTGACTGAGCCACCACGGCGGGCTACAGGTGTTGCTCTAGCCATATAAAACGCGGTTTTATCGTGAGCAGAAACGGTGAATTTCGGTAAATGAGAAGCTACTATCATCATCATCATCATCACCGACAAAAGCTGACCCTCCCCCCCCTCAGAAAAAACCTGGATCCGCCCCTGCCTATAACATAGCGACACAAAGTTGAAGGCAAGTCGGCCTCTTGTCTAAGCGACTCTGGGCTCTCTTCTCTTGTCTGCTGTTAAACACTGAGTTTTCCTGCATTCTCCAGAAGTACAATGCTAAAATTTTTGTGAATGTGCCCTAACAGGGGGGAAAAATTCCCTAAAAGGCAGATAAGACTATCACTTTGTTCGACATTTACATGTCAAATCCATGTATTGGTTTTGTGTTTTGTACCGAGTTTTCCAGTAGCTGCCTGTAATTATTGAACCTAACTGCTTCAAGACAGTGCAGAATTTTTGCTAGCAAAAATTAATAGCAGTGGCAGGCATTAGAATTGCAGTACTCAAGAATTTCTGCTTCGTAAGAAATAGACTATGCAATTCTGAGAAACACATCCCCAAAAGCAATGAGAGAATAGATTTCTGTTACACACAAAATTGTGCTACGGGGCTTAAAAAGCTTTGTGGCAGAGTAATATCTGAAACAGCAAAGCATGCTCCACCAAGTATGGTGACAAATATTTCAGGGCTGCCAGTCTGAGTTCTCTTACGAGCTAACCATACGTTCAGCACTGACTATCCTCAATAATGCAATGCCAGCATTCTGCTGAAGTTGTTTACTTGCTGAAATTATTCTACTTTAATTATTGGGATCTTGCTTAAGAAGATGTTGGCAATTATCACACACTTATAATATCTGTCAGTTTTGTAAATATTCGCCAATTATTTTTTCAGCCTATGATTCTTGGTAACAGAGATATTCATTGTAGAAAGAGCTAGTACATTGTATTTAATCATAAAGGTACTTGTCATTGGATTTGCCGTGTATTTTTTGTATTCAGCATTTGTTCTGCCTCACAACTCTTTCTTGAAGTCTGAAATGATGTACTCGCCTTCTTAGCAATGTACAGTGGCATCTGTCAGTATATCTTGTTCGAAATACTGCTGATAGACCAGATAGTTAGGCTATTTGTTAATTGTAAATTATAACGATGATAGTGTAGGCCCATAACAGGATTGGTGTTGACTCACAACTGTGCCCAGCTACATCCACGCAGCTGTACCATACAATGTGCATGTGCTCAGAAGAGCTGAACGCCACAGATAAAAAGTAATGGCCACTCAAGACTTCTACTCGATGCGTGTCATCTTTTAAGAGATTTTTCGCCAGATGTAATTTATCCTGAGTAAATACCTAGATCAGTTATGTGAGGTGTCTTATTTTAATGTTGCAAGTGCGAAGGTCTTGTGATCTTGCTTTTTTTGTTTTGTTTCCTTTGTGAGCATGAGTGACGTAGGTTGCCTCGACCCATATTCTGAAAACTGTTTCTTCATCACTGCGAGTCACAGAAGTTAATTTACACATAACTTTCCCAGATACTAATATCGCAGGCTTCGCGTTCTATTTTCTTATGTTTGATGTTATGTTTATCTACCATGTCGTTTTGTCGTACATTGAAACATATTCACCCATAGCACAGTGGGCACCCAAATTATGAATATCTTTTCTTTCTTTCTACCTTACTCTGGTGTTTTCTTAGCTTAGCATTGGTGCAATGGCCTGTCTGCACCTGCAAAAAGGTAGCAAAGTGGCTAAAGTTAAAGGTCCGCGAAAAGATAGATACCTAGCCATATATTCAAAATTTTGCATACAATTTTAAAAAATGTGACATCCCCCTATTGTGTAGGAGTTGCTTTCGGCATCAAATGAACTGGATATTCTATTTACTAGAGTGCACAACAAAGCAAAAAGTCACTCTAGATAGGAGCGGCAGTGGAAAGTTCAGCACAGAAAATGATTTATTTCACGCACCATTAATGTGGCTTATCAGCTGCTCCTATTGTGTGGGAGCGCATATGTTGAGTAGACTAGCCTTCGCACCGATGTTACCATAAGGGCACACCAGAAAAAGGTATGAATCAAAAACAGATATTCACACTTGGCTGCCTACTATGCATTGTGCGGATGTTTTCACTGTACAAAAGACTACTGTGGTAGGTGATCACAAAGACAAAGGAATTAAAAATTAGTTTTATGTGTCAGTCAACCTTCTGTGACCTCCAGTGTTCATCGAAACCCCTTTTTTCTATGTGCCAAGCCATAGGGAGGCTTTACGTAAGTCAGTCATGCTTGCTAAGTTAAAAATCAGAACAAGAAAACTCACAAGAACTTTAAATGAGTGACATGCAAAAGGTGGCACCTTATGTAACCTAATGCATTTACTGAGGGTAGATTACAGCAGGTACCTAATCTGCTCTTACAGGGTGACTTGTGATGAGTGAAAGAAGCCTTCTTCACGTCTCTACTTTCAGTATGTGTCTTTTGGCTCTTCATGCACCATTGTATTGTATTGTTACAGCTGCATGTGTGTAGCTGGGTACAGTTTTGTTATCACCTGGTCTGCTTCCTTCCTTGGCCTTATCATTCATGTCCTATCTTTGTCGTAACAAAATACAGCTACCTGTGCTACGTATTCTGCCAGCATGTTTGCTTTATGGTAAGTCTCGTATTAGTGCCTATTGCAATCAGTGAAATTGTTGGTGTCATAAAAAAAACTTAGTCTTGAAAAAACATGTTTATGTCAACGTAAATAAAATGTTTAGCTTAAATAATGCTGTATGTTTTCTGTAATATTGTCAGTTATTAAGTTTTTATCCACTTTTGCAGATTGTATGAAAGAATAAAATTGATGCACAACTTTTTAATATGCTGTTTTTCAGATCAATTTTCAGCTCAAGCTGAGAAACATGCATGAGTTGTGTGGGAAAAGTGCCAACAAGAGTACCATAAAGTAAGACAGTTGTTTTTACTGTTAAATTGGATTATCGATTGCCAACCAGGTGCTGTTTGCATTTTGTAATACATAGATTAGGTAATTTAAGTTGGAATATTGTTCTTATTGCACCTAATTATCTGGTTTTGTACCAGTGTAGCCCTTCGTTATATTTATGTGTACTTTATTTGCATAGGAGGTAAAGCTCTAAATAAAAATATGTCTGTGAGAACAGTGATATAGGTTTAACTTAAGAACATTTTGACATATACCATTATGACTTGTGTTGGGGTGAATTGAACTTTTGCATGAGTGACATACTATTTTGGGGTGTCATGGTTCAGAGTGACATTGCAGTGTCATGCGGCTGCAAGGTGCATATTGGTTGTTTCTTTAAAACTGTTTTGCTTGGTTGGCCATTGAGAGAACTGTCTTGTGTTCACAAAGATTCTCTGCTGACTGATACGTTTGGCACTTCGAGAAGACAATAACAAAGTGTTGAAATATTCACTTTTTGTTGCTAACCGGGCACGTGCTTCTTGGCAGATAAGCTATGGATTCATCATTATTCTATGTTGTCTTTTCACAATAGTAACTTTGCACTGTCGGCAAAAGTTTGACTCATTTTGAGAAGCGGCTCTACACTGCCAGCCAAGAGTCGAATGACTTAAATGGATTAGTTAGTTTACTCTATTTGCAAGAGTCCTGCACCACCCACTAGGGGTAACTTGACACACACTAATGCAGTCATCAGACTCATCAAGAATAGTTACCTGACTCCTTCAGCACTGGTCATGTGACCCTTTATCTTGAGTCGTCTGACTTATTTAGAAGAGTTAAGACTCCCTCAGCAGTAGTCTTGCAAACCTCTTGAAATGCTCCAGGAGACCACTAGAAAAGAGTGTACATGACTATTGCGTGAGGAGTTAAGTAACCACCTTGTATACATCACAGGTAGTCTTGGGACTCTCTGGCGAAAGAGAGTTCGGGTGTCTCCCCCAAAGTGTGTCATATATGTGGCGCGTCCAGACTCCGCGAAAAGAGTAAGAGATACTGTTTTTTTTCTTAGTGTGTAAGTGATCGATGATAGGTCAAATTTCAGGGTCGTCACGCTGCCGTCTGATCAAATCCGATGAAGTCATGGCGCCAAGGAAGCCGTCATCGTCCTCTGACTCTCTACTGACCGATTCGGCGGGTGCACGCGACAGTGTGTCAGCGTATCCGTGCTCTCGGCCAGACTTGTAAACGATAGTGACGTCAAATTCCTGCAGCCGCAAGCTCCACCCTGCCAGTCGTCCTGAAAGATCGCGTATGTTGCCAACCAAGTAGAGCATGGTGGTCGGTCACCACTTTGAAGGGACTGCCGTAGGGATAAGGGCGAAACTTCGTGATCGCCCACACAACCACGAGACGCTCTTTTTCTGAAGTAAAGTAGTTTGCCTCGGCACGGGAGAGCGAGCGGCTAGCATAAGATATTACTATTTCATTGCCGTCTTCATGTTGGACGAGTACTGCGCCGAGACCGATATTGCTGATGTTACTGGCGTCGTTAAAGCTGCGTCGTAAAAATGTGCCAGGAAGGGTGCTGAATGCATGCGTTGTCCTAGTTCGACGAAGGCCGCCTGTTCCTCATCCGTCCAGGCAAAGGGCGTGTCATCTCTTTCAAGGCGAATCAGGGCTTCCGCTATCTTCAAGAAGTTTTTCATGAAACGGCGATAATACGCAGACAAGCCCCGGAAGCGCCGCACGGCCTTCTTGTCAGCAGGAGGAAGAAATGCTGCTACCGCGGCAAGCTTGTCGGGATTGAATCGGACTCCTCTGGCGCTTACCACGTGTCCGAGAAACTTAGCTCTTCATAACCAAAATGGCACTTTTCTTGTTTAAGCGTAAGATCAGCCAATCGGATCGCTTTTAGCACACTCCGCAGGCGGTGAAGATGCTGCTCGAACGTTTCAGAAGATACGACCACATCATCAAGGCACACAAGACAAGTCTACCACTGTAGTACGGTGGCTAGATGGGTAGGTGTGCCGACCGAGCGTAGTTCACCACTTCTCCGCATCATGACGCAAAAGTGGCGCTGCGGCCAGTATAACGGCTGAGCTGCCGCAACGTCCAAGGTCGATTCACATAGGTGGCGAAGCTTCGGGCGAAAAGCGGCTCAAAACGAATTGTCACCGACATCAGCAAGAGTGGTTATGGGAGCAGCGATTGAAGCGCGACTATGTTTGGAGGGAACAAACACTGGAAAAGAAAGAATTTAAGTGTTTTATAAATAAAGAGAGACACGGTTAGATTCATTCAACGAAAATACAATTCCTAATCAATTTTATATACGAATGGCGAGAAAAGAACAACTCTATTTTACTTGATAATTATCAATAAATACCTTTCTCAGCGCCCACCGTAAGAACGCCCACCGATAGCGGCGGGCGTTGAAGCCGCTATCACTTGCAATGCAATGCAGCTCTTGAAGTGTGCAGAAAGGCGCGCTCGTAAAGTTAACCTGTTATAATACGCCCCCCTCACATGTTGTGTTGCTTTGCTTGCCGACGTTTGTCTGAATTTGGTGACGCGGGTAGTCTCCTTGTTTCTTAACCTATTCAGTCAAAAGCAGTAAGTTGCGACGGCCGGATAATTGTTTAATGTAGTTGTTTTCGTGCCACAGCGCTGGCCGACGGGCTTGGCGCCTGACGAAAGGACGAGCACTCTACGCCCAAAGCGTTCGTCGGCCTCCAAACTAAGTATGTTCTGCGCAAGGGTGCGGTTTAGACACCCGTACGGCTCACCTTTTCCTGCATCGCTTTCCGCGCTGAAAGCTCGCAACGCCCATCAAGTCGTATGGCGGGGCATTTGAATATACAGCTGTAGTGACAGGCCTCCGAAAACAAATTTCGCGCCTTTGAGAACAAAATGACGTCACTTCTGTCTTTAACGGATATGACGTCACATTATTTTTTTTTCCGCCGGAAGTGTTCCCTCCTCACACAGATGGCGCTAAGCCCCATGGACCGCCGAAGAACCGCCATGTTTTGAACGTATGGGCTTCTATGGAAGCTTCGCTACCAGGTATATCTACCTTGCAACGTCGGCTGCGCTGTGTAGACGAGCAGCGTGTTTGATAGTATCGCTGCCTCTGCTCTAGCTTTGAAGTACTCGTTATACAATGCCCTTTTGAGCAGTGTAGGCAAAGCCAGAATGGGGAATTTGTTACTGTCGTCTAGTCAGAAGACACGATATGCTTAAGTCAATTTTCTAGCTTGGGCGATTGGTCACATTTATTGGTATAAACGCGGCGCTCCAGCCCATTGCATTAAATACGCAGATGCATTATTTCCATGCATACAACAATACTGCAGTGGTTTTATACAGTATATGCAAACGTGTTTACGTGATATTGAGTGATTTCTAACGTTTCAATTTCGAGAAATCCAGCTATGTGTTTATTGCTGCCTCAGTTACGGTATTTAAATTGTTAATTAAGGACGAATTCTGTTGGTAAGTGCATATGGTTCACTATTTGGTTGCAATAAAATAAAGCAATACGTATTTGGCTAGATTCACGAATGTATTTAAAATACAAGGAAAGTTCTCGTAACTTGAGTCAGCAGACGCACCAACATAAATAGCCTAGCGCCAGCAAGGTTAGCCCACCACATCCTAACATTATTCACAGCACACGCCTCCGCTTCACGTCATTACTCTTCTCCCTGTTGCTTTCGCGCGCCATGTTTTTGCCCTTGACAAGAAAGTAAAGGCCTGTAATTGAATATAACTTCACAACATCGTTTGTGAGCTCTTTCTTGTGCCGCTTACAGCCGATGAAATGCGGAGGATTCAGCTGCAGAAAGGATGCAAAGTTGGCGATACTGTTCCTTCGTAACTCATTTAAACTTAAGCACAGCTTGAAGGCGGCTTCGAGCGTTGCTACCAGTTTTTTAGTGCTTCAGAAGGGAGCAACAGCCCTGACCTACTCATTCTGATTAATTCAGTAAAGTCCCTGAGCAACCGGAGCACTTGGTTCTTTGCAGGAACTTCTTTGCTACAGAGCCTGCTATATATAATATCATCCTACAGCCACTTTTCTTTTCCCTGTAGCAGCGCAGCGGTGCTCGATGTCGCAGGCGCTGAGCACCTGATGTGCGGCTTGCAAATTTCCAACGTCGAGGGGTTCATGGACGTACGCTTTTCGGTGTACCGCTTGCTCATTAATGTCACCGATACTGAGCAAGCTACTGAGCAGCCCGGGGCGAACATTCCCGCTGTCAGACAGCGAAACATTTAGGCTGTCTTTCTCACAAATTTAGAACCCGACTTGCAGTTCGGAGCGAAGCAGTAAGTCTCCTTGGCGGTCTTCTTTGGTGGAGCAATGCCGCCGCTAATCTCGCCGGTCATTTTTGCAACCTCGAACATTCCACATCGCTTAGGAACTTGCAAACATTACGAGAGACGCGGAGCTCTTCACCTTTGAAACTGACACGAACAGACGACATACAACTATTATACGAGCTCTATTTATTTATTTATTTTTGCTCGCCGCCAGCCCCTGTAGCAGACGACGGGCGCTGCGGAACCGTTCTACTGACCGCAGCACCAATTTTTCGTCATGACGCGGAGAAGCGGTGAACTACGCTCCAGACGCCCCCGGTCGGCGCACCTACCCATCTAGCCACCGCAACTGTAGTCCTGGGAGGACAGTAGCCATCCTTCGCTGGAAAGTAGCTGGGGCTGAAAACAAGCGTAAAGGGAGCACTCGAAATTTGTAGAGGCCGTCAGCAGTCACAAAGGCAGTTTTCTCGCGGTTTCGTTCGTGTACCTTGACCTGCCAGTACCCGCTTTTCAAATCGAGTGACGAAAAATACTGGGCGCACCGCAGTCAATCTAACAAGTCGTCGATATGTGGCAGTAGGTACACGTCCTTTTTAGTTACGTTGTTGAGCCTCCGGTAGTCGACGCAGAAACGAAGTGTTCCGTCTTTCTTTTTGACATGGAAGACCGGAGACAGCCATGAGCTTTTTGAACGTTCGATGACGCCATCTTTAAGCATCTCTAGTACTTGCGTACGAATCGCTTCGCGTTCTTTTGCCGAGACGCGGTAGGGTTCCTGGCGTATCGTGCGTGCGTCGTCGCATGTGATGAACCTTGTGCCTATGCCTTGTGATTGCAGTCTGGTGAACCTTAGACGAGTTTGCGAAACATTCTCTGAATTCAAGCAAGAGCTCCCGCAGTGCTGCCTGGTTGTCTTTCGATAGCTCTCAATTGATATCTCTTGCGTCCATCGTCATCTTCATTGGCCGAATTTTATTTATGGCGCGCTCAGGTGCATGTGCACGCGCATGTGCCTCGTTCCTCGTGCTGCATGCTACGAGGTTAGAAAAATAGAAGAAAAAAATATAACTTCTGCTCCTGCCATCGGCCTGAAAAGTTCGGTGTTCTTTCGCTAGCCGGCTATCGGATTGTTATAGTGGATCTAACCTCGCTCCTTATAACGTGGTGACCCGGACGTGCTCGCAAGATGAGCACCACATCATGGAAGGGGCCACGAACCACAGAACGGCGATCGGCGCAGAGCGCATCGCCACGGTGCAGATTCACCTGCCATCGTTATGGCCACAGAATTCTGCAGCCTGGTTTACACACGTAGAGGCCATCTTCACCTTTGGGCGCATTACTTCGCAACAAGAGAAGTTCTACCACGCTGTCTCCGCACTCTCAACGGAGGGGGGGGGGGGGGGGGGTTGCGGAGTTCTACGACGTTGTGGACGCGCCTCACGACACCACCACCTATGACCACCTTATAACGACGGTGCTTCACCGCACATCTCTGTCTGTGCGCAGGCATCTTCAGCGGCTTCTCAACGAACAGGAGCTCGGCGACCGGCGGAACTTCTACGTCGCATGCGGCGGCTTCTCGGTGACAGTAGGATGGACGCAAGCAGCCCGCTGCTGTGAGAACTGTTTCTTCAGCGCCTGCCGCAGAATGTGGTTATTGCATTGGCTACCGCACCAGATGACCTGTCCCTCGACAAGCTGGCGGAGCTGGCCGATCATGTCGTTGACTATTCAGCACGAGGCATTGTGGCGACGGCATCTACCGTTCCGCTGTTACGACTCGAAGCCCGGTAGGCTCGCCTTGAGCAACTGGTCGATGACGTTGCCGAGATTGTTAATGCGCTTTGACCACTTTACCACCGTGAAAACAACGGATTTAACCGACCGCCCGACACAAAAGACTATTATTATGGCGCCCGTACATCGCGGCGCTTCTCCTAAAAGAGGGAGGGGGGAGCCTTTAGCGGTCATCGTCATCGTCTTCGCTCTACCGTTAGTATCACAAACACGTACATCGAGTGTATAATTGTAAATGGTATGCTTCCCACGGCCCTGATTCCAGCTGTGAGTGGTATCTCTAAAGTATTGTCTGCCGTTTTATTGATACCGCCTTTTATTCACTTCGTCGCAACTATGATAAAATAAAGGGCTCGCTAGGTGCTGCCTGCCAGCACCGATGTAATTCTCAAGCCATTATTATTTCTGTTGCTACGAACACTATCAGCGGCGTTTGCTCGTAGCAAATGTTTGGCGGCGTCCCAGACGCTGCAGCAGAATGTACTTATGTGAGTGTCGCGTTAATTTACCAATGAGTGGTACCTTCGCTAACACAGATGAACCAAAGCTGATTGGCGTAGAACTACAACCTAATGTTCGCACTCATAATCTAATTCGGAGTATTTCTCTTTGAGTTTTGAATATAGGTTCGCGCTTCCGTGCATTTATTTAGATGTGCTTACTTATTCGACGCAGTTCAGGTTGAAACATTTTTTTTTCATTTAGACGCGTCTTCCTTTCTTGTTATTGATCACGTGCAACCCCATAATAAAATACTTATCAGTGGAATTAATGCGGTCAGGTATAGATGCAACCCCACATATAACGTTACGAGGACGTCATTACTTTTCTCCCGAGACATGCTCTACCCTTGTCGTTTCCTCCATGACTTCTGCCATTCAGCTGTTACAAAGGAGAAACCGGTACGTCTCCATTGGACCAAATGTGTTTTATTTCTAGGAGTATTTTCAATAATATCCATTAGCAGAGTTTGTCAGTTGGCTGCATGACACTGTAAGGCTATTAAAATGCCAGTTTTGTTCAGAACCAGTGGCGGCACCTTGAGGACGTGGCTGCACGCGCTTATCAGCGTCTGTCTTTCGGTTTCGTGCGCATATGGAAATTTGTTGCGCCAGAAATGCAAGGCGAATTGCAAGTTTTCTAACCTAAACGCACATATCAATTGTACCTACTGGTCACTTGAATTATTTTATTGTGATGGGCCATTAAGCGCCTTAGTTTGAGTTTGAGTTTATTTAACCACATGGTACATGAGAAATGTGCATTTGTGGTTGGGTATGACGGGAATAAAGCTGCATAGGAGGCAGCTTGACGAGCCCCATCACTCCTAAAAACAAAACAAAAACAACAAGCAGAGGCAGCCGAAAATAACGATACATAAAAATACATTTACATAGATGATCTTTCACAGGAAATTGCGAATAAAACATTTACATAACACGAAAACCAGATGCTCTATAATTGTCGAAATAAACACATCATTTTATATAACTGTTTTTGATAAAGTACTCAAGTTCTCAATCTTTAGTTTCCACCTATTTAGTACATTTTTAGTTAAAAGGTTAACCACGTGGGTTTAGTTGATTAGCGCCTAAATTAGCTCGCTTTATCCTACCTCTGATGTCCGCCGCCACATACTCAACGGTTTCGAAGAATCGAAATTATTTTTAGCGGGGAAGGAAGGGGGGAGGAGGATAACTACGGTGAATGATGCATTTTTCCAGGAACATTGATTTGTGTGAAATGCAATACGCCGAACTTAGCATTATGTATTGCGAGCTAAAACTTCCTATCAGTGTCAAACAGAGAAGACTAACCTAATTATTTTGGGGTTTTACGTGCCAAAACCACGATCTGATTATGAGGCACGCCGTAGTGGGGACTCCGGGGACACCACCTGGGGTTCTTTAACGTGCACCTAAATCTAAGTAGACGGGTGTTTTCTCATTTCACCCCCATCTAAATGAAACTAACCTAAGGCCATTGTCAATGGTATCAGTAAGTCTGAAAGCACCACATCATTTTATGTTGAAAAAAAATCAAGCGATCGATAACGAATTCGATAATGGTCGCGACCACTAAAGTGACTTATTTCGTGAGTTACGGCCCTATTTTGCATCATGTTAGTCATTTCATGTGACGCATTACCTTGGGCCAATCGGTATGTTGCCGTGGTCGTGCGTGTCTTTCATGTCATGCATCTAATTTAGGCTGTCAAGTCTCATGCGTCTGATAACATTTCGTGTAGTTTTTGTTATATCCTACATGCATACCATGTCATTGTATAATTTATATCATCGATGGCTTGTCACGACTTTCATACAGTCATTTTATTCGTGTTTATGTGATGTCATTGACGTCATGCACGCATGTCACATGATGTGATTACGAGTCATGTCATGGATGCTCATGCATGCGCTCAGCGAGCAGCAGTGCGAGCGGCGCAGGGAAACTGCTCCCTTGGCAGCGTATACCGAGACACCAGACATGCGAGGATGGCAACCTCTTCTCGTGGTGTTCCAGGGAACATAGTATCCCGTGACTGGTCATGTTCTCTCGCGCCTACACTAATAGAAACACCTTCCACTCACAGAGAAAGAAGACGGCGACATGTCTATGCCATAATATAAAACAACAGTATCACAAAGCGCAGTAGTTCGCAAAGAATGCCTTGCTTAAAAAAAGACTGTCAAATTCGCATGACAAAGTAAGGGGTGATACAGCAGGCGGCACTTCAGCTAAAAATGTAGATGTCGATTGCGCAAACTTGTTTAGGCAACTTGGAAAACAGATTACACAAAATACGGACGTAGCGACTACTTCTGACTGCTGTTTTCTTTCGTGAAAGAAGCGTTTGTTCGAAGGGGCTGAGCACCTCGGGTATTTATGTCAGTGCGATAATAGTTCTGGCTACGGTCGCTAGGGAGGAATATTCATAACTTTTGAAGTTACTGCAAGTGCGAGCAGGCCTGGCAGTCACTGTGAGCGGGCGTGGCGTCCCTCATGGCAACCCAGAACCAGCGCTACACCTTAGTTGGGTTTTCTCGTGAACTGGACTGGAAAGCTTTGAACTTCGTGGAGCCCATTCCGGAATACAAAACTTGCAATGCCTGCGGACTGGTGCCCAGAGTGACCGCCCTTCTGCCTTGCCTTCATGTGGTCTGCCAGAAGTGTTACGAACAGTGCCGGCATGGAGATGAGCACTGCTGTCCCCTAGATGGGCATCGAGGTCTGGAAGAAGACGTCGACTGGAGAAAGTTTACTGTGAATAACCTGCTCAAACGGAAGGTAAGAAAGCTGAACTGTCGCTCGGAAAACTCCTTGTTTTCCTAAGGGAAACGTTACCCCTGGTATATTTGCTGATGTTACGAGAAGAAATTTGTTTGTATTGACAAATGCGTGGTGTCCAGCTCAAGTTTAACTACGCGATTCACGATCGTTGTTTCCATCGAGCAAACTAAAGTAAATTTAGTTTTAGTGCAATAGCTTAGGGCAAAAGTGTCAATAACGAAAACACCGAATAGATCGGGTGCGGGGGAGTTATCGCATGTTTCATTTGTGTCGTTTTTCATATTGGGTAATATTGGTCATTTATATTAAATACTTTCAGTGAAAGTGTTGGTATGAGATTCAGCCACGGTGATTGTGAGCAACAGCACATAACGTACTTCGCACCGTTTTAATATCAGCTAAGAAGCACGAGCACACAGGTATGCCACCGCGTACCCTAGATATGAGGCACGCAACGTTCTCGATTTTTCCACATGCTCGTTTTCAAACGATGCTTTCTTCATTCTTAAGAAGAGCGCAAGAAACACATGGGCAGGAAAAATACAATAGGACGGACGCCCAGCACCAGTCATGTATTTTTTCCTGTCCATGTGTTCTTTGCGCTGTTCTTAAGGTGAAGCTTGATCAACTTGCCCAAATGTCTGTTCTCCGGATGCTTTCTGTGCCTCTTTTATTCCAATTTGCTGGCTGCTCCCTTGTACGATAGGCAGATCCCGGGTATAGTGCACCTGTACAGTCGCGGTCAATTTGAAGGTGATCGCGAGAGCATCGACCGGCGGGCCTTTCAACCTGCATAACGGCGGATTTCGGAACTGTGCAGATAGAGAGCCTTCTTCCTTTCGTAGGCTCCTCAGGGCTACAACCGTCCCCCCCCCCCCCCTATGACTAACTCGCCACGATTTTTTTGTGTTTGTGTTGTTGTTTTGTAAGATAAAAAACCGCAAGGCGGGTATTTCTTGCATGGGTTGACGCTCGCATGATAACATTGCAATTTATTGCGTGGACTCCCACAGTATCGGAAGAATAAGACACGTGCGGTGTCAACGCTACCTGCCTCTTGACACGTAAATAAACTACGAAAGGCTGCCACTTTCTAGAAGGAAGTGACAGCTGCTCAAGGAACAGAGAAAAGAGAGAGGGAAGCTACTCCAATTTTTCCCTCGCCACGGAAGGTGGTGACATAACGTGGCGCTGCTGCTTGTTTCGGTCACCGCTAGAGTGATCACCTTCAAATTGATCGCGACTGTACAGAATATAGAGCTAGGCGAGGTGACCCGGCGCGGCAGATGATCGTCATAAGCGCAGGCGTTAGCTCCATCAGACACGCGGCTTCGTTGTCGTTTTAACGCCTTCATTTCCAACGTCGTCGTTCCTTTCTTCGCATCCTGTTTTCGTGGTTCTGTGGTCGTGACCATGTCATTGTAAAGCCATCGTCATGGTGCCTTAGCCATTGTGCCGTCGTCGTCACTTTCCTTTTATTCAGCCCATCGTCATTCCTTCGTCACTATGCCATCATCGTCGCCATTTTGTTTCCCTCATTAGTTCGACGCGCCATAGACGTAATTTGGTCGCCTTGATTTCTTCGCAGTCAATCCTTTGTTGCCATGACATCGTGCCCCGCTTGGCATCCTCATTCCATGGTCGTTATGTCACTTGTCGTGATGGATTAGCGGCTTTGGTGTTCCGCTGCTAAGCACGAGGTCGCGGGACCGAATCCCTGCCACGGCGGCCGCGCGTTAAAGATCCCCAGGAAGGTCAAAATTATTCTGGAGTCCCCCACTGCGGCGTGCCTTATAATCTAATGGTGGTTTTGGCGCGTAAAAGCCCAGCATTAGTTTATCGTCGCTGCCATCACAATTATATCATCGTGGTCATACCTTCATTACCATGCAATCTTCATCGTTTTGTGGTCGTCACTCGGATCTGACGTCGTGAAACTTTCATCGTCAATCCATCTCGTCCCTTCATCGCCGCCATGCCTCTGTCAGTATATCATGCTCATCACTCAATCGCCTGTCATTTCATAGTCATCGTGGCACCGTCGTGACTCCTATGTAATATTGACGTTATCACAAAGTGTAAATAAATCTTTCATCATAAATCCAGAGTTGTCATGCTCTCGTCACGATTGTAGCGCCGACATAGTCGTCGTGCTCTTATGCACATTGCATTTTATTGCGTTAGCAATTATATGGACACTCCAAGCGCATTTTTACCGTCGCCGTCGTTCTGAAGTTCCGTACGTTAAAATCGTGGCCGCGCGCCATGCGCTGTGTGTGTGTGAGTGAAAGCGTGCGAAGGTGAACCGGCAACCGCGGTAAAAGAGCAGTTCCTACATGTGCATCCGATTATATTATTATATATTTATAAAACCCGTCCCTAGTTGTATGTTGCCACAAAGTACGTCCTTTGTGACATATTTGTGTTGATAGAGTGAATGGTAGTCATCGTTACCGCCATCTTGTGGTAGTTGTACGTAGAAAATCTTCATAAAGCGCCCGGTCACAGGCGCGTGCTGAGTTAATCAGCAAATCGGTAACAGTGATCGGAAGGCGGCCGGAGTCGCACGGTCTTCGTTGACGCGCAACGGGAGACGGGAGGGGGAGGTGGAGGGGAGGGTGCGTTCTCCTTCGGCGGCTGATGCTCAAGGAGCAGTCTTGAAAGCGATCTGCGACGCGGCCGAAGTGTGCGCCTGCGGGTACCTCATCTTCAAAGCGATCTGCGATGGGCCAAGGTCCCTTCGGCGAGTGCCGGTAGCTTCGTAGGCGCTGCGCTTTCGACGTTTAGTTCGCGTTGAAGCGTGAGCCAGTGCGAAGGTCAATTTGCTCACTGCCGCTGGGGCGCTTTCTCACTCCAGCGCTCATGACGGGCTCCCGCGGTCATCGAGCGAGATGTGTTCATGTTTACCTGTGCTCGCGTGACACCGTGCTTATTTAGTTAGTAAGCGAACATTTACAACTTTACACAGCCGATAAAACTTCTATCCTTACTTCGTATAGCTGTCTACTTATTTGCTATCGCAAACGATGCTTCGCTTTTCGGGCGACTTTTTGTCATGCCAATGTGGCTATAACGTCGTCGTCATTTGTTCGTTGTCATTGCATCGACGTTGGGTAATTCTCGGCACACCATCGTCATTAAGCCAGCCTCGCCATACCGTCAGTCTGATACCGCCTCTATTTCTTCGCATGTACTTGTGGTACACTGTAATGCAGTGATTTTGGCTTGTTGGCCTGTAGTGTGTCACCCCTTCCTTCGTCCTTGTCTTTTCACGCGCCATAAGCCTCACGTTGTGGTATCCGCAAGTTGAAAAGCCTCAAGTCTGCGTTGAGTGAGGCCCTTCCTGGTAAACATTTGCCCAACTAGGTCACGTGCTTTGTACTTGCTAATGGATTCTGAAGAGCAGCGTTGCTTGTACACACGAATGAAAGCTTTGTCAAAACATACTCTGATAACGCAATCGTATCCGAATATTTTACAATGCTACAGATGAGCAATTTCTTGTGTCGTGCCGCTTCGTGACCACTCAGTTCCTGCATGTGCATCCGATTTGATTACTATATATTTACAAAACCCCTCCCTAGTAGTATGTTGACACAAAGTACGTCCCTTGTGACATCTTTCTGTTCATAGAGTGAATGGTAGTCATCGCTACCGCCATCTTATGGTAGTTGTACGTAGAAAATCTTCATAAACAAGAAAATTAATAGCACGACAGACGCGTGCTTTCATCAGCAAATCGGTACAGTGATCGTCTAATGAAAAACGCTCATCGCCACAAACCAAAACAATATACCACTTACAAAGCAGTGCACCGACGTCATCCTGGCAGCCCTATTTGGGTACTGTAACGGTGAGTACTCTCATTGCCTGTGGCTCCACTTGAAATTATTTCTTAACTGTGTCAGTAAAGCACGAGGCCACGCGACTAGGATTGGGTACTTGTCATTTCGATGCACATTTACTCACAATTCACCCATTTGTCTTTTATTAAATGTGATGCTTTCTTTCGCCAAGGTCAGAACAAGATCACGCGCAAGGATGCGCCCATTTTGTATTTGAAAAATGGCCGATCCCCGAGAGAATGCAGCAGAAAAGCAGCTGGACATGGTGCGAACAAGTACCGAATATTTGGGATCGTCAGTTTTATGTTTATGGAATTAAAAAAAGAAAAACCTGTGGCAAATAGCATACTTGTTGTCTTTGAGCTCATTCCAAATGCAGTTTCGGTTGGCGATGTTGTCCGCTACCGCGGTCAACGGTGTCCGTCGCAGCTATCGCCAGGAAAAAGAAAAAGAAATACCAGATATCTGTCGGCATCGAACCCTGGCCTTTATATATATATATATATATATATATATATATATATATATATATATATATATACACAGCGTGGGAGTCAGCTACTCTACCGCTGAGCCACCCCACCACTTGCTAGCTTACAGCGGGAAAATTCCCTATACACGCGTCCTAGCGCGCGAGGAGACGCGCGATGTGAGATGCCGAGCCTGTAGCGTCCACACGTGCATACTTTTCATTGTAGTTGCCTATTATTACACCAGGTAGCACACCATGTAGCACTTGCCTAGGTAGCAGTACAAGGTAGATAGAGAAGCGTTGAATAAGTAAAATGTGATTAACGAGATGCATACAAAAATGCCAGAATGAAACACACGTATAGTATTCCTGATTAAATCAAGCAGGCTAGGCGACTATTTGTCATTGCCCCGTTTAAAAGAGGATGCCAATAAATCATCATCATCGTTAGCATCCTATCGTGCCACTTGTCACGTGATGTGACATGTGCGCTAGATAGCATGGATAAGTGCAAAATTTGCATTGCAGTTGAGTGGAATTCCACCATGTGTCCCGAAATGTAGCAATGTCATGTAGCTAGATCCAGTTAACTCAAGCGGGCTAGGTGACTCTTTGCCACCATCCCGTTTCAAAGGCGATGCCACTAAAATAAATAACCATCATCAACAGCATCGTATCGTGCCATAGGTCTAGGGATGTTACATGTGCGCCGCGTAGTCTCGATACCTTTGTTTGATCTTCGGTACACGTTATGGCACCTCCTCGCAAGGTACGAAGCGCTGCTGAAAAAGAGAATCGTAGAGCTACGCGCGCGGCTGCAACCATGCAACGTCGGGCTCAGAAGACCGCTGTGTGCAGATAGAAATACAAGCCACAGCTCGCCGTAGACATCGGGTGGACAGTTCTGTTCGTTCTCGTGAAAACGACGCAAAATACTCCTCCACGATGACCTCCGTGTACGTGCTGCCGAAAATGGAGCTCCTCCAGCTTACACTGTGACTGTGCTGCGTGTGTCCCGTGGGCCTGTGACTAATTTCGGTAGGCCCATGTAGTATGGTATAGGGTAACTCACTCTGTACAGAAAGGACTGAAGGGATTGATAAAGGGTGCGGTACGTCGCGTTGAGGAGCGCAAGGTGAGAATATGTGTTGGGCAGTGGATTCAGTTCTGGTGAGATATGGGTGTGGTGGCGGCATTGTTCTTCTCGAAAGACGGTAGTATTGCATGGCTAGAGTATAGTGCTTGTGCAATGGAGTCGTCCGCCGTTCCTTGCCGTGCGTGGTTGCCATGGCCACGGGCCCTCATCTGCGCAGGAGGGTTTCTGCTGAATGCATAGTGTCACGGTGTCGACATTATCGTGGGATGGAGTATTTCATAGAGGTGGTCGAGGACGCATGCTACTTTATGCAGATTGCCATTGGTGTAGGCTTGACATGGTCATTGACACTATGTGCGAATATATATGTATGACAATATAAATTGACACGTGTACTTGTCTTTCTTCGGTGACCGCTTTCACCGGCGGGCCTACGTAAGACGGGCCTACGTGATTTAGAACTTACGCGAATGTTGTCATTCATGCTATGTGGTGTCTGTCCTCGCCTAACCCTTTATTATCAGATTGTATGCGCGACACGAATTGTGTATTAGTGTCTGGAAACCACGTGCGCACCGGCGATAACACTGGAACCTTCCACGAGTGATATATCAATCCCACGCGCTTGACCCGCTGATCAGATTTCGACAATCGCCGACCGTGTTCGCCACTATCGCTGTGCTTTGAGTGTAACTTTTGTGGGCACAAGTTCGCCTAAAGATAGTTAGTTTCGTCATTCGCAATTTTGTGCTGTATTATTCACCGTCACTACTACGTGGCAATATTTCCTCAACCTGTCTCGATTCCAAGACGGCGAGGCCAACGGCGGCCACTTCCGCTGCGGCGACGTTGAATCTACGAACCGAGGCGTATGTCATTCCACCTGTCTGTGTCTTGACACGCTGATTAACAGGCCGCGCTTTTCGAGTACTTGGCGGCATCTGTCCAGAGAGCCGCGCAGATAGTGTCGTAGGCTATTTCTTTTGCTTTGGCTCATGCTTTCCTTCTGACGAAGTGATACTCCGGGTGCATGTTACGCGGAATAGGGGCCAACTTTATGGGCTTATGCAGGGGATTGTGGAGGGTCTTTCTTCAACTGGCCTGTCTTTCGCGACAGGCCAGTTGACACGCTTTTGGATGTTTCGGTGCGAGCCGAGCTGCATTCGTCGGAGCTGGGGGCCGTCATTTTGTCAATTATGGCTTTGACTGAAGTGACCAAGCTCAGTTTGCGACAACCATGGTTAGTGGAATAACTACGGTTGCGTTTGGACGGCCGCATTTCGATGGAGGGGAAATGCAGAAACGCCCACGTGCTTGCGTTGTAGTGAACGTTAAGGAACCCCAGGTGGTCAAAATTAATCCAGAGCCCTCCACTACGGCGTGCCTCATAATCAGAACTGGTTTGGCACGTAAAACCCCAGAAAGAAGAACGGTTAGGTTTATCGTGTCACTGCAGTTAGCCTTAACTGCCGTCAAAATTAACCGCGGTTAGACAACCCGTGTGACAAGGTTATAAGTCGTTTTGAATACCCGGGTCGTCATCCCATTGTGCTCACTTCGTCGTCGTCACGCTGTCGTTGTTATAGCATTGTAATTATGTAGGAATCGTTATGTCATTGTCGTGATGTTTTTGCCGTCATAGCGTCATAATTCGTGATGCCATCGTCGTCATTGTCGGCGGTATACGGCTGTCAGGCCGCCACGCTCGTGGGCAACGTCGGCAAGCGACTGCCTTAGCAAAGTGAAGCGATACCGGAGTATGTCGCATATAGCCGAAGCAACGTAAGTCTCACAATGACCACTGCGGGTGTTAAATAAACGTGACTTAAGAAATACGGTCGGTTGCTAGTGTTCGAATGCTAATCGTATTATAATCGACAGTCACGGTAAGTTGAGTTCTGCCGTCATTGCTTTTGTTTAGAATTTAGAAGGGCCTCGAAAGACATCACCAGGGGAAAAGCTGCTGGAGAAGATGGAATAACAGTAGATTTAATCAAAGAAGGAGGAGATATCATGCTTGAAAAGCTTGCGGCCCTTTATACGCAATGCCTCGCAAGTTCATGTGTACCAGAGAGCTGGAAGAACGCCAACATTATACTAATCCATAAGAAGAGAAAACTTTAAAGAACTGAATAATTATAGACCCATTAGCTTGCTTTCAGTATTGTATAAAATATTCACCAAGATAATTTCCAATAGAATCAGGGCAACACTTGACTTCAGCCAACCAAGAGAACAGGCTGGCTTCAGGAAGGGATATTCTACGATGGATCATATCCATGTCATAAATCAGGTAATCGAGAAATCTGCGGAGTACAATCAACCTCTCTACATGGCTTTCATAGATTATGAAAAGGCATTTGATTCAGTAGAGATACCAGCAGTCATAGAGGCATTGCGTAATCAAGGAGTACAGGAGGCATACGTGAATATCTTAGCAAACATCTACAAGGATTCCACAGCTACCTTGGTTCTCCACAAGAAAAGTAGAAAGTTATCGATCAAGAAAGGGGTCAGGCAAGGAGACACAATCTCTCCAATGCTATTCACTGCATGCTTAGAAGTATTCAAGCTCTTAGACTGGGAAGGCTTACGAGTGAGGATCAACGGCGAATATCTCAGCAACCTTCGGTTTGCAGATGACATTGTCCTATTCAGCAACAATAGAGACGAATTACAACAAATGATTGAGGACCTTAATCGAGAAAGTGTAAGAATTGGGTTGAAAATGAATATGCAGAAGACAAAGATAATGTTCAATAGCCTGGCAAGGGAACAAGAATTCAAGATCGCCAGTCAGCCTCTAGAGTCTGTAAAGGAGTACGTTTATCTAGGTCAATTACTCATAGGAGACCCTGATCCCGAGAAAGAAATTTACAGAAGAATAAAATTGGGTTGGAGTGCATACGGCAGGCATTACCAAATCCTGACTGGGAGCTTACCACTGTCGTTGAAAACAAAAGTGTACAATCATTGCATTCTACCGGTGCTAACATATGGGGCAGAAACTTGGAGGTTAAGAAAGAAGCTCGAGAACAAGTTAAGGACAGCACAAAGAGCGATGGAACGAAAAATCTTAGGACTAACGTTAAGAGACAGGAAGAGAGCGGTGTGGATCAGAGAACAAACGGGGATAGCCGATATTCTAGTTGACATTAAGCGGAAGAAATGGAGCTGGGCAGGCCATGTAATGCGTAGGATGGATAGCCGTTGTACCATTAGGGTTACAGAATGGATACCAAGAGAAGGGAAGCGCCGTCGAGGTCGGCAGACAACAAGATGGGATGATGAAGTCAGGAAATTTGCAGGCGCAAGTTGGAATACGCTAGCGCAAGACAGGGGTAATTGGAGATCGCAGGGAGAGGCCTTCGTCCTGCAGAGGACATAAAATATAGGCTAATGATGATAATGATGATGACTAACCTATATTATTATTAATGGAATTTACTGTTACATCCCTTATTTATTAGATAAGTTACCTATGCACAATTATAGAATATGTCGAGAAATGACCAGTAACGGTTTTAAGCTACGTAGATATTGTTTGGTACCTGTTTTCCTACGAGAAATGATCACCGCGGAATTGAAAACGGTGCACGTACCAACGTGTGGGCGTACCAGGGATAACCAAGGTGTCAAATTAAAGCCTCTTCATTGAGTGCGATGTGAATCCTGCGCATGTTCAATTACACGGATTCACGTATGAGGGCCAAATCTGCCGGTCGAAATCGGCTCAGACATAGAGACTGAAAGCAGCCGTTCGATGTCAATGCGATAAGTTACACCTGCATTTTTTATTTTATTTTATTTACAATACTGCCGCTCTCGATCGAGAGCATAACAGGTGGGCATATTGAGGATACATTGTACAGTAAAAGTGAGACGAAATAGAAAAAGAAAATTTATTGAACGAAAAGTCAAAACGATTTGTCACTGCATATATCCATGGCGGTTCACGCAATCTGAAGAATGATGGAAGATGCATCGGCGTCCTGGTATTTCCTGTTGCACAGAACAAACACGGTTCATTTTGCCATTCGGTTAATAGCGCCCGTCCTACTGGTAAAACCTGCGGCATGAGTCACACTCGGCGATTCCAGAGGAGTTCTGTACAGTGCGTTCCACTCGCTATTCGTATGGTCTACCCTACAATGAAGATGAGCTTCCGTATAACCTTCAAATGCATTTGTTACGAAAACACAAAATGACAGTAACAACGTGCGATTATGCATTAGTGTGTGACCACTAAAGCGGCATCTACTTAATCGTACCCCCGCACCGTTCTTTCTCTATATATCTGAGCGCCCCGTATAAAACAGAGGTGCATGTAAATAAAACAGAGGTGCATGTTTGGTGAAAAGCGTTGTTTGGCTGGGCGGAGCCATAGCCTTCCCTGATTTATTCCATGTAATGCGAGTGTCCTGGTACAATGTTCCACTTTTGTGCGGTTGTTCTTTCGTTGGGTAAACGGGTCGTATTATTAACGACCACGTGCGGGAGCATACAAAGCTTTGCAAGTAAAGACTGGCAGCAATATGGCTATCAGGTGTGTCAAGTGCATGCACGAGACAAGGTGCGCGCATCTTGAGGACATATCGCGAACAATGTACAGGCAAGTACAGTATAATACAGGACCTGCGAGCACGTGCCACTGCCTTCTTGCACCCTTCCCGAAGCAAGTGCTCTTCTGTCGCGACATCACATTGCGCAAGTGCGTACTCTAATTCTCGCATGCCTGCCGCTACCCAAACTTCCTGCCAGCGTGCTCTTCGACCCGCATTGATTCCAGTGTATTACTCTAGGCGAGTTGTCTGTTTCGGCCATTGTAACGTGTGACAATGCACTGCACAGTCCTCCGGCCGAAAGTGACGTATCCTCTGGACGAACTGCGGACGAGTTGGTTGTGCATGTCTAGTTGATCCCAGCGCACGCTGAATTGACAGGTACCGTTAGAACAGGCACCACAAAACGCTTTATGATGTCTACTGGGTCGGTCCCTGTAAATTTAGTGTGCATGCTGTTCAAATAAACGAAAATGACAGCTATGTCCTAGCGTAATGTTCTGCAGTCAAGATTCCGACAGCAAGCTGGCATGAAATGTGTTTAGAAGCATGCGCATTGAAAGGTCGCGGATGCGCAATGTTCTGTCCCCACAAAAGGCGCTTGCTTCTGGAACGGGCGCAACAATCCAGCAGATCCCATATTTTTTTTCTTGCCTGTACGTTTAAAATGTGCGGCATTCTTCATTCATTGCAATGAGTTGTCTTTTGTGAACGTTTCTTTTGTTAGGCTCAGTAAAAGCAAAATACCTTACCATTGAGATTTTTAGAGGCATTGAGAGTCGAACTCCGTTGGATTCACTGGTATTTGTCGTGTTTCTTATATTTGTCGCCTCTGACTGTTATCAACCACCTTCAAGGGAATAAGCGTTTCTTTTTGCATTCAGCGTCATGCTTAGCGCAGTGTCCGCTTGTTCTCTTTCCCTCTATTAGCGCTGTTCGCTGCAGCGAAACAGCTGGTATTGTGGGTGTGTGTGGCATTGCTACCTGAATTATGTTACCGGAATGCATCCTGAAAGCCGACAAGTTTCTTGGCTGGCAAAAACGTACTCGGTACGCTGCAAAACGTGTTGCAGAAATTTATATTGCGTGTGCATTCCAGTAACGCAAAGCGAAACAGAACATGAAATCAAGTGAAACGGGAGAACTCGGAGAGGTATTTGCGCATAGTTGGCTATAACTAAAATTGGAAGCATTTAGGTGCAACCTCTTGTGAAATGCTCGTTTACCATAGATTCCAACAAGGGATTTCGATCTGCTTTATACTTATGTGCATTCTTTCTACTTTATCTCATGTTTTTGTTTGTTAAATAATGGCCATGTTTCTCAATCATTCATTAGGCCCTAGCTATCCTCCACCATTAAATTTCAGTGTGCCCCGGAATTTTGGACATCTTGAAAGTGTTTTTTTGCATTAGCTTAACTTCGTTTGAACAATAGTCAGTATATTGGACGACGTCCGAAAGGTAAGCTTCACGCACTAGTGAATAGATAGATTTTATTGATAGGAGAGACAGAGATGTCGACCTGAGGTAGTGTGCTCTAGTCTGCTACTCTGTACTGGGGAGGAGGGAAGGGGCGCTAGTGAATACATATATTGATTAGCTAAGGGATCCGTTATAGGGTTTGGAAGCACATGCTTCCTGCTTGTTTATTTCTCCGCTGTTGTGATACGGTTCTATCAGTGATAGAATTCACTGGAAACAAATTGCTGATTAGGATGAAAAAAAGATTAGAGAACGAAAGTATGCCACGATATCACGCTTAAACGCGAGTTTGGAAAAAGTGATTAAGAATTACGTGCCAACGCATGTGCACTGATAAAAGTCAAAGAAATATGCGCAGCAGGTCGAAGGTAGCAACATTCGCTTCAATTTGCACATTCCTCAAATGTTTTTTTTTTGCAGGTAAAATGCTGGAATGAAGAAAATGGCTGTGACATGGTTTTGGCCGCGTCAGAGCTCAACAAGCATTTTTGCCAAGACTGTGACTACCACTCTGCACTTTGCCCTAAATGTTCAACAGTAGTACTCTGTAGAAATATGTGCGCGCATCTACAGAGCAAATGCAGAAATTCTGCGGTGTCTGCGACTTCTGCGACACTGCGAACATCCAACAGTGACCAAAATGCCGTGATTACGGCCCTGAATGCAACCATAGACGTGCGAGTAGGGGAAATTAAAGACAGGTTAGACTGCGTCACGAATTATAGTGACCGCTTCGACAGTATTTCACACTGCATAAACAATATGAAAGAAACGCTGCTACAAAGCTCAATCGGAAGTTGTACGTTGGAGAGCGTTCCTTCACAAACTGCAGATACTCTATCGTCTGTTAGAGCAGTTCAGGATACTTTGATTGCTCACGGTGAAAAGCTGCATGAGCTTGGGCGAACCATAAAGAATTCAAATAAATTCCTGAAGGGAGCTTTGGAAGACACGAAGCGAACTGTCAACAGCCTGAAAGAAGACAATGCCGTAAACACGTTGCAAGTGGCTTTTAAGGACCGCTTGACGGCTGACAGCGGCGTCCTCAAGAAAGTTTGTGAAAGTGTTAATGAGCTGAAGGAAACCTTTGGAAAAGAGTTGCAGGTTGCAACAAGGACAATCTGTACAAATCTCGCAGAAAGTGGTGCTTGCATTAGTGAAACAAACGACAGCATGAAGGAAAGCGCGCAGAGGGCCTTAAGTAACCAAAAAGAACTGGCCTTAAACACAGTGAGTGTTAAACATTGCGAGTTCTTTGTAAAGGATTTGAAAGCAAAGAAAGACATCGTGCATTCAAAGGGCTATCACGATTGCCTGAGTGAAAAGTTATACATATCTGGCTATTACGTGTCGCCAGGAGTGTATCTTAAGAAACAGGGAGCGCATATTTTTCTGTATGCTGGTGTTCAGCTGCACAAGGGAGTGATCGACGAATTCCTTCAGTGGCCGTTTAATCAGAACATTCGAGTGACAGTCGTGCATCCATCGCGAAGCAAACAGCGCCAATTTGTTGGGCTTATTTGCCGCCGACTCGAGTGTTTCGGGAGGCCCGAAGAATCGCCAAACCCCGGTGCTTACTTAGGCGGTTCAATTCGCTTGGGCGATCTGGAACGCGAAGGATACGTCGTGGACGACAAGTTTTGGATAGCGTGGGAACTTGTTCCAAATGACGTAGCCGACTGAGAGTGAGGGGCATTTTACGTGTTGCAATAAGTACTTGTGCCATTAAACGTGCTCTGTAAAAACATCGCTTTTCCTAACACATTTGTTGCATGCAATATAAAATCTTCCTGCTCACATGTGTTCATTTCTTTTTTATAGGGTCACACGCAGACGAAAGACACGAGATAGTAATTTTGCAAACACAAATTTAAGGGATGCAGACCGCTGGACGCCAACCTACTCCTGTGAAAGTGGTTGGTCAGCGAAACTGTACATATCTTGCGCCTAATGTAGGGCAACTTGTCTAAAACACCGATTCCCATATGCAAGTGATATATGACACACACAAGTTTCAATGCAGTTTAGAAACCTCAGTTTTATTTATTACTTTTGAAATTACTGCTGTAACTGCTTTGTGGTGGCTATGTTAATTTATTATTGGCCAAGGTAAATCGATGCATGACCCGTGTACGTCAGTTGGTTGACTCGGATCGTTGACGTTAAGGTTGCAAGACTCATCCACGATGTGGGGGAACCGCTCTTTGTTTTCGGTTTTGAGATGTCTACGTTAGTCTCCGACAACGATGACCACCGCCGATGGATTGGAATCAGCGTACGTTGGTCAACGCGGAAGTGCGCGCGCCTCCTAATGAATCATGTGGTTTGACGGCTTTTATATTTGTGCGTTTCGTATTGCAACGAAAGCTGTGTTGTACGTTCGTTTCACCCCTATGCCTTAGAGGGGGATATGAGCCATTGCTCCCGGCCCTGTACTGCCGCCAGGATTGGCCCGCTGGGTTTTCTGTCGACGTGATGGACGGGGAAAAATTCCGGGATCCTAAGCAACGGCAACTTCGCTAAAATAAAGCACGAAGTACACAAGGAGGGCGTGAAGGTTTGAAAATTCAAACATGCTTGTGTGCGCTATTTGTAAATGTGCCTGTTGTCTGAAGATATTTATTGGCTCTAAGTTTAGCCCCGATTAAAGCGTTCCGGAGTGCATGAATATAACCAGTTCTGGGTTACATGATTAAGAGTCAGTGAGCGATACCCTAAAAATATTTCGTGACCATTACCACTTGTCATCTACTCGTTAAAAAAGTCGCAAAAACTTTAAGTGCCGTAGGAGCCCGTTTGGCTAAAGCTAATTTTGGGATATTCCACTGTAGTGTTTAGGACTGTTCTGCACTTTCGCTTGTGCGCAGTGATGCACAAGAACGACAGTCGTTTGGGAGCATTTACCAATATCAAAAATACTTCCAATTATATATATATACAGAGAGTTAATCACTGCGTAACGGCCGACAGTATATTCACACACGGCACTACACACAAGGACAAACGGGCTCAGACATTCCCGTGTTGCGAGGCTCACGGTTCTGTCGTCACGGCACTGCGGGTTCACCCGTGCTCGAGCCGACTGCAACGACGACACGTTCAGGCCCCGTCCAGCACGGTTCTCTGGCTCGGCACGCTCAGGAGCAGCAGCGGCACCAGCCAGGGAACGCCTTATCCAGCAGCACGGCCTCGGTATCCGGCTCGTACGCGCCTCTCGCGACCGACGTGCTACAGTCGCACGTCAAGCACGGCCTCGGTGCCCAGCTCGTACGCCGCTCGCAATCCACGTGCGGCGGTCGCACGTGAGGACCGCGTCTAGAACAGGAACATCTGTGCCAGACGAACGCTGCTCGGCACAGCTCAGGTGCGGCAGCTCGGGGACCGGCGGCCCTCGGGTAAGCCAGTGTCTCGAGCACTGGCAGCAGGAGTCCTGGTTCTTCGGACGCCCTCGTCCACGCTCGGCTCCGCGATCCTCCGTACCTTGCCACGGACGTCTCGCCTGGCAGGACCTCTCACCTCATTCACCCCAGGAGCTCGGAACTGCTGTCCGTCTGGTTCCAACACTGCGAGACGCGCCTCGTGCCGCCATGCTCCTGCTTGCTTGCTTGCTTCCTTGCTTGCCTGCCTTTAAAAGTGGCTCGTACCCACTATGGGGGATTGGCCAAGAATCGGGTGATTGAAGGAAAACAATTATCGGAATCTAATATGGATCACTTTTGAAAATTTTTGAATGACGAAAGGAATTTATTCATATAAAATCGAAGAATTCAGCAAGAAAATCGTCCTGATTCAATTATATACCCCACAACAGCTGAACGCTGCTGACAATGTCCGAGAGAAGAGGCACCAAAAGATAGAATATTGGGTATTGTAATATTTATTTCAGTACTGTTACATTTTTCTTCTAAAGCATGTTTTCTTAATGAGGAAAAATGGCGGCATGACAGGTAGAAGTGCTCTATTGTTTCTTTTTCACCACAGTATGAGCACAAGGAGGAGGGCGCCAGACCAGATCGATGTAGATAAAAGTTTAATGTAGGAATGCGACATCTGAATTTGATAAAGAGGACTTCAAGTTTTCTATTATGGCAGAATTTTCTGTTCCAAGGAAATAGGTGTCGATAATCAGTTAGATTTGTTAATGGCAGGTTCAAGGAGTGTTGCATGACTCCCCGTCTCCTGAATTATAGCCGCGGTTATGTAAGCTGATACAGGAAGAATCGGAATGATTGGACCCCTAAGGGCAGCTCTCGCTAAGCTGTCAGCTAATTCATTTATAACTAATCTTTTGTGACCAGGCACCCATACCAATGTAATTAGTTAGAATGAATAAGACTTTGCAATGTACGCGAAACTTGTGAGCCACTATTTGCAGTGAGAGCTGAACATAATGACAAAGAATCCGTTACTATTACAATTTCCGAGATTTATGAGTGCGCTTTTCGTGGAGCCAATGTAACCGCCACAAACCCAGATAAAAATACTGGTATATAGTCTGGAAGTCTTAAGGAGAACGACCAGTCGAACGCGGAAAAGAAAATTCCAATTCCAGATTTTTCTTCTGATTGCGAGGCATCTGTCGCTATGACGGCTTTTATTTTTAACTCCGATAAGTGATTTTCTAATAGGCCATATAATATATTGTAAGGAAGGAGTTTTGCGTTGTTTGGAAATATATCATCGAAAGTAATTTGGAGGTTCTCGCACTGCAAATTGGAGGGAGCTCACATAATCGTACATCGAAGGGACCAACTAGTGCCGGCACGAAAACGACCTGAGGAGGGTGGAACCGGGGCCAGGAAGACTGAAAAAATATTGCAGGCTGGGAAATGAAAATGATTTGTAATTTTATAGGGAATTCATACATTTTTAAGAATGTTTCGATTGTTAATAACTAAAATCTGCACAAAAGAGAAGGCAAATGTGTGTCTAGGTATAATACATTGTTGGCAACGAACTTACAGGCGTAAAGCTTCCCGTTCCAGGAGAACAAGGAGAACAATGTACATTTTATAAATCATCACAAGAGAATCTCTCCGCATTCGTGATCGACTGTTGCAAAGCCTTCTTAGCATTCCAATCGCTCGCACCCCCTTTTTATTTATGTATTCAATGTGTGTGCGCCAATTTAGCCGGTCATCATATATTATACCCAGGTATTTTACCGAGACCACCTGAGGTATGTTCTGCAGGCGGTAGGTTAGGTTTATATGTATTGGATCTAATAAAGGAAAAACTATTATTGAGCATTTACTGACATTTAGGGAGAGGCGAATATTCAGTAACCAGTTTTCTATTGCGCACAGGTATGTTTGCAATCGATTATATAAAGAGTGGATGTCAATGTCAGATGTGAAGAAAGCAATGTCATCTGCGTAGACATATGTGTATATGTCATTATGACAAGGTATAGAGCTTAGTAATATATTAAATAGTAAAGGGGACGTGACAGCTCCTTCTGGAACTCCACGCGATTGTTGACGTCTATTTGAAAAACATCCTTTCAAAGAACAATAATATTTTCGGTCAGTCAGAAACTCTCTAAACCATTTTGTTATGTATTTTGGGAAATCAAGGTTAATTATTTGATTCAATAAAACTTCGTGTTCTAAACTATCGTAAGCTTTTGAGATGTCTAAAGTTACTAGAGCTGCAATTTGTCTTTGGCGACGTGCTAGTTTTATACGGCTTTCCAGGTCCACATGACCATGCCAAATGGAACAGCCAGATCTAAAGCCAATTTGTAAAGGGCTTAGCGCTTCTTTGTCCTCTACTAATTTTATAAGACCAAAATTTAGAATTATTTCTAATATTTTCACTAAATTGGAGGTTAGAGCGCTTGTTCGAATATTATCAAGAGTGTATCCGTCACCATTATTTTTAAGAATCGGAATAATTTTAGCGAGTTTCCAACTGGAAGGTATCCACGAAAATTGAATAGAATAATTCACTACGTCTACAAGATGATCTGGGGACTCCTTGAATAAAATTTTTATCATTTCTGAGGTTAATCCGTCAACACCAGCGGCGGCATGTGGCATAGTTTCCACTGCTGTGGCCAGTTCTAACATAGGTGATCTCCGTAAAATCATCGGACCATATGCGTAACTTGGAACATGGCGATAACAAGGACGTGAACCGGATTTCTAAACCCTTTGCAATTTCTTCTACCATTTGCATCATTTCTTCACTAGTCAAAACAATCGAGCCAATGTTACTCGGACGCGGAAGAATCTTTCTGCCACGAAGAAAAGTGAAAAGCAGCTTACTAGTTTTTGGATTTAGATAGATATTCGAAATGTTTGCAATCATAGTCGTATTTCGCTTTAGATACTATGTGTTTAAATATAGTTCTGTAGAATTTATAATCACTCCAATTTTTTGGACACTGGTTATATAACAACTTTTTCCAGGCTGCTTTCCTTTTTTTGTAATCGCGTGAACAGCCAGTATTCCACCAAGGGTTGTAGGAGTGACCATTATTAGAACGAATTCTGAATTCCGACTGCTTGCTAGATTTTTCGAGGGCTGAACAAATAATCTTCATCTTTTCTTCATTGGGCGCCTCAGAAAGTGACGAAATCACAGATCGCAAGGACTTCTTAAAGGTACTGTAGTTTACAAACGTTCGAGCTTGTTCATTCATTGATGTAATAGAGCGGACTATTTCAAATAACAGCGGGATGTGATCACTATTACAGGCGCAATCAACAGTCGACCACGAAGACAGAGAGACTACGGCTAGAGAATGTGATATCAATTGCAGACTGATTTTGGCCACGCACGAATGTAGTTGCCCCAGAATGTACACAATAAAGGTTAATATGTAATGACCAGTTCCACAAGCGTTTACCGCATGAATCTGTCTTGAAACCCCATGAAAAATAATGTGAATTGAAATCCCCAGTAAGTAAAACATCCCACCCACAGTTTGCTAGAACACTGTCAAGAGAGCGAGTGTCCTGCACACCGGAAGGAAAATAAGTATTTACAATATAAACAGGGAAACTTCCAGGTAGAGTCAGTTCTATAATGAGAATTTCGCTCTCAGAATCCATCAATTTGAATAAAATTTTGGCTTTATGACATATTTTAGTTGAAATAAATGTAATTAGTCCGCCACCTCTTGTAGGGCGGTCTAGTCGAAAATATCTGTAAAATTTTAAATGGAAGTTTTTCTCCGATGTCAACCAAGTTTCCTGTAATACTATTATATCTGGATTAAGTTGGTTTGTAAGAGAAAACAAATCTACAGAAGCTGATAATAGTGATCGGCAGTTCCACCGAAGAACCTTTAACAGTCCTACGGTGAAGAAGGTGCTGCTGTCGAAGGGGACTTCTTTGGTGCACTATCCTCCAATGAAAACTTCGACTGACATTTCTTGGACTTCGAATGGGGATGTGAAGACGAATCCTCACTGATTGTTGACATAGCTCTTTTTTGAGCACGAGCATTATGTTCTGTGTCTTTCATTTCACAATCTTGAATGATCTGGTTGGCGGAAGCAGAATGAGTGGGAGGGGAGCTATTGCACGCTGTGCCATCTCCCGAGACAGTTCTCTCCCTCTTTCCATCAACAGATTGCTGCCCTAAATTTATAAGTTGAGCATAGACCGGCTGAGCATAGACCAGTAGCTTGCATTAACGTATTAATTTGCGAGGAAATAGCCTGTGCGATGCTTTCACCAAGATTTACCAGCAACTGATCCATTGCCTTAGCCACGGCCTTTTCAACAGCATTTTCTATGGTTGCAGTGATAGATGAGCCAAGTATCGTATTTTGTTTAGCTGTAACTCCAGTATAGTCAAATGTTCTTTTGTTTACAATACTTGCAGCTTCTCTTCTGGAGCAACATCTTTTATCCATAACTTCGAGGATCTGCACTTCTTGGGCCCGCACAGAACAGTTAGAGAAATCGGCCGGATGGTTTCCTTCACAAAGGCAGCATCTCACATTTTCGGAATCGCAATCACTGGGAGCGTGACTTTCCCCACATGTGCAGCGACGTTGGCTTGATTTACATGCACCGATACTATGGCCAAATCGCCAGCAATTGCGACATTGAAGCGGACGCAGTGCAAGTGGATCTACTCTGAATATAAGGGGCCATATTTTGATCTCTGTTGGGCAGGAAGTGCCAGCAAAAGTGGCTATCACTGATTCTTTTGGTACTCTGGTATTATCCAACACTCGATTGCATCGATATACGGCAATCACTCCAGCTGCAAATAACTTTTCCAATGTTTCTGTCGGGGTTAGACTCGAGTCGACACCTCGCACTACTCCCTTGGTGCACGCGAGGTGAGTAGGAATAAATGCACTCGCCGGAATGGCTGCGAAAGAAGTGGACTTGAGTAAGTCCGCAACACATGTCTGGTCTGGTGACCTACAAACAATGCCTCCTCGGCCAAACTGCCTAACGTCCGAGATGGTCTGGTACAATGGAGTAACAGCATGAAGAGCCTCCTGGGTAGCCTGAGTATTATTCAATTTAATGAAGCCTCCACTCGCTGGAACAATTTCCACGGGGATGCTGGTTACACCGCTGCGTGGGAAGAAATCCAAAGGTATCTCACGATTAGGAAGAGAAGCTGTCCAAGGGAAAAAACCACTCCCGGGGGAGTTCTTGTACATCAGCCTAAGCTGGAGCGGGTAATACTACGGAGAGAATACGTCAAAATGAACAAGGAAAAGGATAAGATCACCCGATACTCAGACAAACCACCAGAAATCGAACGCAGGCACCGTTGAGCGAGCGCGTGCTCGTGCGCCCGTTGACTTTGTCACGGAGCTTGGGTGGCCGCTCCGATCTGCTAGCGGCATTTAGCGGCACTTACATATGACATCCACCTACAAAGTAAGTCTGTATTTAAAAGCGTTTTCACAAGTAAAAAAGATTTTCCCTAGTAAAGAGTAGGTTATTCTCTAATGTTATATTCGATTCTCACTGAACTTGGAAGGTCGAAATTGAACGCCATATAGCTGGTATTAGGTGAACGAAGAAAAAGAAGGAAATTTGAGGGAGAGAGTGAAGAGTGGGAGCAGTGTTTCTTGCAGTTCTTGAGAGGTTGCTCAGAGTCATTGACAAAAGCATGAAAAATCATCTTAGGCGCTTAGATTACCGTTGTTTTACAATATGAGTAGCCCTTGCACTGTCGACGAAATGGGAGTAAGCGAAGCTTGTCGTGTGTTTCTGTGGTGTTCCTCCGAACAAATTGCCCTGACGAGTACCACGATGTGCTCGAACAACAACCAGTCACACGCACTGCAGCTGGCTCCGAAGTTCCGGTTGCGAACCTCGCGTTGAAACCTGGCCGTCACACTGTGGAAGTAGGTGCTAGCTTGCTGATGCGTGCAACACCTTTGTCGGGTTCCTGGAGACCTAGACGATGCTGACATGCGGCCTCAGCATCCCGTTCCCGCAACTGAAGGTCTGCGGCTCTTCGCTGACGTTTTGCCTCAACATCGTGCTCCCTCAACTCGGGGTCCGCGGCTCTTCGATGATGTTTAGCCTGGGCTTTGGAGGCCCTCACGCTAGAATCGGCATGCGGACGACGAGGGCTTTCCCGAGCGCGTTCATTCAGGATGGATTTCCATGAATTTTTTTTCAAAATTAGATTTGTTCATTGCATAAGACATTGAATGGCCCATACCCCTGCAAACGGGGCCTCTCCGTTACGACAACAGAAGAGAAGTGAAATTCTACCCGGGAATCATTAGCGGCAACGCAGCCAGCTGTGAAAGCAGACGACGATGACGAACGTGGGAGCTGTGACACGAGCGCGTGCCGAGCACCTGTTCATATGAAACCCCGCTTTTGAAAGAGTGTGAGATGAAAGGACATTTACATCCAAGAAGGTCAGTCGGATTGGTATCCACTTTTGATTAGGTGCTTAACTTCATCTTCCAAGTTCTTGTTGTGATGGAAGGTGTTGCTGCTTGTGACGTTTTTAATATGGACTGCTCGTTGACGTGTGATTACTTATGTCCACCTGGTGCTCGTATTATTGTAAGTAGTTCCTGTACATACGTATTTTCATTTATTGTAAAAAATATAGGTAGGTGAAAACTTCATTTTTGTCCGGCAAGGTAATAGGGTGGGCTTCACCCTGTGTAGGCGTCTGCTACGAGCCCTTGTGCTCTGGCGGCGTCGTCGGCCCGCTGGACTGCCCACAGTTGATCTTCTGGGGCTGAACTGAGCAGCATAGCACACCAACGCGAGGAGCCTTTCGCTAGAGGCTGTCTCCCCGTTGCTACTCGTTAGCCCTTGGCATTCCCACAGCATATGCTCAAGAGTTGCTCTTGAGCCGCATGACTTGCATTCGTTTCTCGCGTATATATCTGTTTGTCGTGTCCTCGTTTGTAACTACGGCCACTGGACAGACTGTTCAAAAAAAAAACCGACAATGGCTGAATTGGTTAGCGTGGTCGTCTCGCAACCAGGAGACCGGAGATTTCAATCCGCAGCCCTACGAGCAGTTTTTGTTTTCGCGCGGCTTGAGAGAGAGTTTTTGCGGTCTCTTGTGAGGCAGTACAAGCCTCGCTTGAAGAAAGGCGAAAGCTTGCACTAAGCCGCGCACAGCTCAAGACACAGCGAAGCTGACCGATTGATTGTGTCTCTTGGTTGCAGCTAGGTTATCTCTTTCTTTCTTTCTTTCTTTATTTCTTTATCTTGCTTTTTTTCTGTCTATCTCTTCATTTATCTATTTCTTTCTCTCTCTATCCTTCTTTCTTTCTCTCTCTCGCTGTCATTCTCTTTCTCTCCCCCAAAGGAGGTTGTGTTGGAATCGTCATTACAATGCAACCACGTGGTTCCCATAATTGCACGTTGTGCAAGCGTGGTGTATACCAATTACAAAATTCTAGTTAAAATTATAGCTAGATGGCTTGACATTGCCCTCGGAAAAGCCATCGGGAACGATCAATCAAACGGTATCAAAGGACGTCGCGTCAGTGATAATCTGCATGTCATGCGAATAATGTGCCAAGCTACTTCCGTAGATGGATCCAGGGTAGTGGTTTTGCAAGTTGATATGAGCAAGGCTTTCGACAGAGCACACGCCTTTCTCGTTACCGTGCTTAAGGCCTGCAACATTGGGGACCGCCTTCTTAAATACATAAGTGCTTGCTACAGACAAGTATCGACGCGACTGGTGATCAGCGGGCAAACAACGCCGACAACAGAGCTCAACAGGTCCGTTAAGCAAGGATGTCCCATGCCACTAGTTCTTTTCGCTCTGTACTTGGAACCCCTGTGCCGAATAATTCCGAACGACGGTGACATAGCAGGCTTCAGTTTCGCAGATACCTCTCTGAAAGTCTTCAGCTACACCGACGACTTTACGCTTATGTGTGCCTCTAAAGCAGAAGTCCACCAAGGAGTGCAGCATCTCATGGACTTCTGTAAAGTGTCTGGTGCTAAAGTGAATTGTGACAAGTGCGCGGGTGCATGGCTGGGTGTATGGGATTCAAAACTAACCACATTTCTAGATGTGAAGTGGACGTCTGAAATCAATAGCTACCTCGGTGTCTGCTTTTATACTGGCAACCTACAAAATGGACAGAATGAGATTCGAAGTGACACTGTCGCGGCAAAAGTGCAACAGTGGCACGGAAGAACTGTCCCATTTTTGAACAGAGCCTTTGTGTGCAATACTGTGCCCTTTCCAGCTGTGTGGTACTCAGCGCAGGTGATGCCCTGTTTGCTGGCACACGTGAATCGTGTACACAGATTTTGCGCCACATTTATTTGAGAGTAACGTTTTTTAGCGCATGAGGCGCATTAATTTATTTTTATGTAAGGCGAAAGGATGCCTAGGGCTCGTAAACGTAGAGGTAAACTGAAAGTTCACAGGTACCTGCTTTTCAACAACCAAACTAGTGTGCAAAAGCGGTTTATGAAGTTCAATACGAGGAGACATGGCTGATGTAAACAGCTGTTCACAGTTGGTCGTTCAGCGCTGTGTGCTTTCTTGTGTCTTTTATGCCCGTGTCGTTCTTCCTGCGATACAACATAGCCCATATAGCTGTTGTCATCACATATGCAGTATTCGGAATTCAGCTGCAACGAAGTCGTCATGTCAATGCAGCGACCCTCGCGTTATATCCGTGCTCAACGTCAGCTTCTCAATAAAGGATGTGTGTCTATAGCTCGTAATTTCGGATAAGTGGTTCCGGCTTCTAGCAATATTCTTGCACCAAGCTTAGCAGCAAGCACCCAACCAAAAGCTCACGTCTGCCCCTGAAGGAAGCCGCAAATGACCTGTGTGTAATTACTGAATGTGTAATGGAATTTGTGTTGTGAACTTTAATCTTAGCGCCAGCCTGGTTCGTCCGTCGTGGCGCGTGTGTTGTAATTATTCATACAAGTGCTCTCTGAATATTTCGAAAGGCCTAAAAGCCAAAACCACTTTTTTTAGGAGATGCAGTCGCTTGTGTACGTAGTAACATATCATTCTGACATACATTAGTGTCGTCTACTTTCTCGCGCTGTTACTGTGCTGTGAATCTGTATCAAGAAGCTTAAGTTAATGTGCTGCAGTAGGTAGCGCAGCCGCGCAGCCCCACAGCTAACAATAAATACATTGTTAGGAGTACGTTTGTTTGTTTATTAACAAAATTGAACACTAAAATTTTGTATTTATAGCCGTAAGTGTAAAGTTACAAGCTATCGAAACTATCCGCTAATAGCATGTGTGTGCTTCTACCTGCTACAGCACATTATCTTAAAAGTTAGGCTGAAAACCCCAGATAATCGAAAACATATGCAACTGGAGCAGGTGCTATGGTGACTTTCCTGGAAATAAAAGCCGGCGTCCCAGTCTGTTAAGCTATTCATGTACTTAACCTATATTAGACAAGTGTTAGAGCATGCTAATTCGTGCCATTTCAAATTAGAATATTTGACCAAAATAAGAAAGTGCAAGGAAATCGTCATGGTACAATCTAATGTGGTATTCCCGTATTATCTGTATCTGTATCAGTAAAACTTTATGCCTCTCTGAATTGCCTGCGTTAAGCCAATGCTGAAAACAGGGGAAGCTAATTCCCATTTTTGCTGTAGAAAAGCTGCTCAGATGTCAATACCAAACTACGTATGCTCTGAGGGAAAGTAAGGGGCACTGACAATTATGTTTTTTGTATGAGCTTTCACCTTTAGGAATAGAATAAATATATTCACCTTTGCCGGCCTCAGAATGCACACATTTTCAAATTTTTGAGGAGACCACATTACATTTTTAAGATATAGACAATAAAAGGTGTGCCTAAGTACAAATAAACACTGAACACACATGAGTGGTTGAGCGGTCAGCTGCTAATGCAAAAAAAACGTCCATAGGTGCTACCTCGAGGTAATCGCTGGGTTCCACGTGTTTCTCCTATAGCCCATGTACCTGGCAAGGAGAATGGTTATGCGTGGTCGTTGCATCTTTGGCCTATGCTTTTTCTTTCTTTATTTGCAATAGGTGGTGGCCAACTGATTCCGTCTGTTTATGTAGTTAGCATTTGTGTGCATCTTATGTGCATGCGTTTTTATCATGTTCTGATTGTTGTACCTGCAGTGATGCAAGCATCTTTTTTTAATATATTGCACTGCAGTTATTTATTCAACTTTGGGTTGAAATGTACAAATGTGGCCACCCAGTAACGGCCAAGATATATATATAGCCAGCAGGATTTGCAAAAAGTATGATGCAGATCCAATGTACTTGCTTGAATCGACATGAGGCGAAACTTTCACGCAATGGTGAGTTAAACTCTAGAAAACTAATGGCAATGTGGACAGTTGTCCTTTTTTCATCCGATGCAACACATACTCATATGCAATGTTTGCTCATGCACCGCACAGGTCACATAATGTAATGTATACATAGCTCGGGGAACTGAGTCAAACGTACGCACACTAAGACTTCGAACTCACCACGAGTCTGAGTTCGTGTGCGCCTGGCTAAGTCGAATTTTGGTGAATACGAGTAAGAGCAAGCTCGGTTGAGTAAACTTTCGGTGAATATTGTCACGTGGTAGTCAGGGCAAACTCATCTGAGTATAATTTTGGTGAATATGAGTCGGAGCATGCTCGACTAAGTAGATTTTGGTGAATATGACTCAGTGCAAGGTCGTCTGAGTAGAATTTTGATAAATATAAGTCAGAGCAAGCTCATCTGAGTAGAATCTTGGTGAATATGAGTCAAAGCAAGCTCGGCTAAGTACATTTTTGGTGAATATGACTAAGTGCAAGCTCGCCTGAGTAGAAGTCTGACCATTATGAGTCAGAGCAAGCTCAGTTAAGTAGACTTTTTGTGAATATGAGTCAGAGCAAGCTCGGCCGTATATACCGAGTATAATTTTGGTGAATATCAGTCAAAACAAGCTCGGCTAAGTAGAATTTTGATGAACATGGGTTAGAAAATGCTCAGCAGAGTATAATTTTGGTGAATATGAGTCAGAGCCAATTCGAATAAGCAGAATTTTGATGAATATGACTCGGAGCCATCTGGGCTGAGGAATGATGGGATATGGTTATACGAGTTTATGCAGTAATACATGTAATTGCAGACTCATTAGCAACATTGCCCTCATCTTGATGGGCAAGGCCAACGCCTCGTAATGAACCTGCACACTTTATGAGCCGTAGACATGCAAGAACGACACACATTTAAAAAGATGACATCATTCTCCGGAAGGAATGCAACCGGCTGACTTGCCTGCATAATTTTTATCTGCTTTTGTTTAATGTGTTATCTACTGCTTATAAAAACAAGGTTTGTGCCTGCTCTTCACATTGTTGCATGTGTTTTACAGGAAGTAGAGATAGGGAAGCAAGGAAAGGCAAGGATGTTTATGGCGAAGTAGTTTCTTAGAATACTGCGATATGTCTCGACCAGCATAAACAGAAGAAACTAGATGCACTGAAGTAAGCGAAATATGCAATTACTCTTTAATGTGAAGGTTAATACAGGTGCAGTAAGGATACAAAGTCTGCAACAACGCATTGGAGGTTTATTGATTTTGTGCAGGAGAAAAATGATACATCAGAAAAATTTGAAAAACTATTCGGATAATGCTTCGAAAACAAATTGACAATGCTGTTTCTAACCAGTCAAAGCATTAAATATGCTACCGTAGAACATTCATTACGATATATAGTTTGCATGTTCGCTTTGCGAGATTGATAAGCAGACTTTAACTTTTTTAATTGATAAGTCTTAATTTTCACCGCAGACATATTTTAGTTTACCATCTCATGCATCAGTAATGCTACTATTGCGTTCATGGTACACTTCATTATTAATTGTAATGATTTGGTTACACGTACACTTTACGCGCAGGATGTACATGTAATGCGTAGGATTGATAACCGGTGTACCATTAGAGTTACAGAATGGATACCAAGAGAAGGGAAGCGCAGTCGAGGACGGCAGAAAACTAGGTGGGGTGATGAAGTTAGGAAATTTGCAGGCGCAAGTTGGAATCAGCTAGCTCAAGACAGGGGTAATTGGAGATCACAGGGAGAGGCGTTCGTCCTGCAGTGGACATAAATATAGGCTGATGACGATAACATTTTACGCTCTTCTACAGCGACTGTTTTAAGACCCCTACACAGCCATACCACGTCTACTATGCAATTGCGATATTGCCAACTCATTAACATCAGTATGGCGCTCTTTGGCCACACTTGGCTCTTGCGCCACCACATACATCAGTAATAGTAATCATCATCAAAAAAACAATGAGGGCAGCCATTCTTGAGCCATCCACGAGATCATTTAAATTTTCAGACACCTCACAACTATCGCGTGACAGCACCGGCGACTTAAAAAGTCATAATACCTTTTCAGGGACGAGCGTGCCTTACAAATCAGTTGTCTGAAGGCACCTGGCCTTCCGATAGACGCATCTGTATTGACGAGGACCACCACCGACCACCACGAAGACCGGTGAGAGAGCCAAAAAGGTATTTGCGTTAAGAGCAGATCCCTACACACCTAACTCAGGCAGTTTAAGTTATTGTCACTTTGAGCGCGTGTACCTCGCTGTTTTGCAGGCTGTGAGACGGAAATGCTCGGTGCCGCTTGGCTCTGAATGTACTCGGTAGCGGGTGCGTTCGATAGAATCACTTCGCTCTATTGTACAGTGTAGCCTGGAGAGCAGTGCTTCTAGCAATAACAAGAAATATTCCTTGCAGAGTCTGCACAAATTATACAAGTAAGTCTCTGCATATACCTGCCTCAATGACCTTCCTAATGAGTATAAAAAGCTGTCTCAAGTTGTCGATAGTGGAGTGGCCTGCCACGACGTGAAGCAGCGAGAGACAGACAGAGTTGCATAGCCTAAAACATAGAACGCATGTTGCTAAACTGCGCACTTTTCCCTGGCGCCGTTATGGGTGCCTTAAAGAACTTCTTGGGCAAGTTGGTGCTGATATTTCTTTGGTAAACTTGTCTGTGGCACGAAATGCAATTTGTGAAAAGGGGACAGAAGAGAAGAGACAGTGAAGCGCCAAACTACCAACTGTTTAATGGCAGCGTAGAACACACAGAACAAAAGTCAACTTCCGCGCGTGCGCAGAGAGCCAAGATATGGCATGGAACCACATGGTCATGATAACATTTTTTCAATAAATCACATTTCTGCAGAATACAATGCGATGGATGCGTCACTAACACAATCGGACCCTTCCTTTTTAATAAATAAAGCTTCCAACAACTCCCTTGAAATTTTGTCGCCACTTTTGCCCAGAATCTACACTTTCTTAAAGCGTGGCTCACAATGACAGGCCTTACATTGCGCAGGAAGATGCGCATTGTCACACTTACCAATACTATTAGCATGCTCCCTCAGTCTGTCATTAATGCAACGTCCCGTTTGTCCAATTTGGAACCTACCGCAATCTATGGGCATTTCATTGACCACCCCTTCAATACAGCTCCACAGGGTTCGTGGGCTGCTTCTGGCAGCCCCGCGGCCCATCGCGTGTGATACGAGGGCATAATTGAGCGAATTTGTTAGCAGCTGAAAAAACAACGAGAATGCCATATCTGGTAGCCACCTTCTTGAGGTTATGGCTCAAACGGTGAACATATAGGACTACCTCTGGCTAAACACGCTCCCTTTCCTTCGGGTGCGCCTTCACATTGGCAGTGGAAGCTTTCAACTTTTGCAGCAGGGACTCAATCACAGAATTTAAGACAGACTGCCGGAAGCCAGCCCTTAACAGTCTGTCAAGCTGATTGCGAAAACTCACCTGCATCATATGTACACTTGACTTGCGCAGAGCCGAATCCAGGCAAAGTAAGACGATTCCAGGCTTCACAGTCTTAGCGTGCGCTGAGTCGTACTGCAACAATTCTTTTTACCTCGAGGGATGTACGCACAGCAAACGTGATCATTCATAAGTGTTAGGTTAAGGTCTAAAAACTGCAACGTACAGTCCTTCGGAAGCTCATTAGTAAATGTAAGTCCTATTGCATTTACTCTAAAAACTTCTAAAATCTGCTCAACCATTTCGTGACATCGCAAAGGGCACCTATTGTCAATAACAACTAAAAAATCATCAACGTATCTAAAAACTTTAAGAACACTGGGATGAGAGGAAGCAAAAACACATTGTAGTCCGTGGTCAAAGTAAGATAAATAGGTGTCACATAAGATGGGTGCTACACGTGAACCAATGCAAATGCCCTTTTTGTGCAAGAAAATTCCATGCTCAAAAGAAACAAAGGTGGGGTTGAGGTATGCATCCAAGAGGGAAAGAAAATTAGATGCCGACATCTCCATTTGTGACACAAAACCAGCTTCGCCACTTTCATCTGTGCACTGCATAACCGTTTTTAGAAGCTCATGAGGTGGAACCGATTAAAAAAAGTCATTCACGTCAATGGAGAACACAGAGCCTATTGCTTGGCTTCCACGGAAATATTCAAAAACTTCATCCGAGCTTCTAGTCAAGAAAGGGTAATTAAAACCGAGAAGCTTCAGAGCTTTTAGCAAAAAACTGCTAACTTGATATTGCCACGTATCGCGTTCACTAATAATTCTTCTAAACGGGACGTCAACCTTATGGGTCTTGGCACTGAAGAAAGCTGTAAGAGAATCCTGTTTGCTGTTTCTAATCTACTTAGCTAATTTTTCACAGCCAATTTCTTCACAGAAAGAAATCATGGTTTTCTTAACTTTTGATAAGCTGGCTCCAACAGGTTTTAAATTCTTTTTGATTGCCTCTAGTGCTTTTCATTAAAGGCATGCCTAATAGCCACAAAACCGCCTTCCTTATCCATCATTAGACAGAGATCATTGTCTCTGAAAAAAGACACCACCCGTTGCAACACTCGCGCCTGACGACCAGTTGGTGCTGATATTTCCAAGGTACACTTGTCTGTGGCGCGAAATGCACTTTGTGAAAAGCGGACAGAAGAGAGGAGACAGTGAACCACCAAACTACCAACTGTTTAATGAGAGCGTCAGAACACAGAGAAAGAAAGTTAACTTCCTTGCATGCGCAGAGAGCCAAGGTCATGGATGTGTCACTAACACAATCAGACCCTTTCTTTTTAATAAAGACTTTTTTTACTTTAATAAGGACTTTTTAAAGACTTTTATAAAGACTTTAGTAAATACTTTTTAATCGAATGTTAAGGGCTGGCTTCCCTCAGTCTGTCTTAAATTCTGTGATTTAGTCCCTGCTGCGAAATTTGGAAGCCTCCACTGCCAATGTGAAGGCGCACCCGAATGAAAGGGAGCGTGTTAAGCCAGAGGTAGTCCCATATGTTCACCGTTTGAGCCATAACCTCAAGAAGGTGGCTACCAGATATGGCATTCCCGTTGTTTTTTCAGCTCCCAATAAAATGGCTCAATTATGTCCTCGTATCACACGCGATGGGCCGCGGGGCTGCCAGAAGCAGCCCACGAACCCTGTAGGAGCTGTATTGAAGGGGTGGTCAATGAAATGCCCATAGACTGCGGTAGGTCCTACATTGGACAAACGGGACGTTGCATTAATGACAGACTGAGGGAGCATGCTAATAGTATTGGTAAGTGTGACAATGCGCATCTTCCTGCACACTGTAAGGCCTGTCATTGTGAGCCACGCTTTAAGCAAGTGTCAAATCTGGGCAAAAGTGGCGACAAAACTTCGAGGGAGTTGTTCGAAGCTTTCTTTATTAAAAGGAAAGGGTCTGATTGTGTTAGTGACACATCCATCACATTGTATTCTGCAGAAATGTGCTTTCCTGACAAACTGTTATCATGACCATGTGGTTCCATGCCATACCTTGGCTCTCTGCGCACGCGCAGAAATCAACTTTCTTTCTGCGTGTTCTGACGCTGTCATTAAACGATTGGTAGTTTGGCGCTTCACTGTCTTCTCTCTTCTGTCCCCTTTTCGCAAAATACACTTCGCGCCACAGACAAGTTTACCTAGGGTGCCTTAATAATGCGAAAGGATTACATGCACCAAGAAACGTAAAATCTGGCGGCCGGTGTAAACATCATATGGTACCAGAACTCACGTGACGAAATAATGACGCCCCGTCTCAATATCAATGAAAAGCGACACGGCCCACAACGCAAAAAATGACTTTGCCGTCTTAGCCCAACCCCAAATGACTTTGCCGTCTGGCCCAACCGTCTTGGCCCAACCCCAAAATTTAGGCGGCCCACTGTAAAAATAACTTTGCCCAACAGGAAAATAGAGTTAAACAGGTTGAAAACCAACTTGGCTCACTCCCTAAATTGACTTGACCCACGCCTGAAATTTGTCCGGCCTACCCTCAAAATTGGCTTTGCAAAATTCGAGCCCATGACCAAGTGATCCCGTCATGTGCCATATTCTCGCGACGGAATCAGCAAGTGTTCATTAATCAGCATTCCTAAAGACGAAGTTTTGAAGAACAAGAGAAGTTAGTATTTATTTCCATATCACAATACATAGGTAAACAAACACTTGTCGTACCTGCAGCCAAAGGCAAGTTGAAGGTCCGATAAAGAAAATACAGGCAAAACCTATCATAGCAGACAGATAACGCGGATGTATAAATTTTGCGTTTTAAGTGATATCGAAACTTCCACCGTTTTCTTTCAAGGCCTCATGAAGCAGAGCGTGGGGCGCGCTGGATAACTTCACTACCCCACTACGAGAAGCACAGGTTTGAGAGTTAAATGTGCTCATCCTTGACCTCAAGCCAGCACGTTGAGGCAGCGTAGCAAAGCAGTAGTGATTACAGCACATCGATGTTCGAGCGCTAGGTGTCATTAAAAGCTACATCAAGCGAGCAGCGCACGAGATCATGCTGCAGCGCAATTCGCACGTACGTTACTCGCTTATATATATATATATATATATATATATATATATATATATATGCATTGCATTAGTTATTTCTAATTTGCTAAAGGCACAGATGGACGCTACTACAGCGCAGGCACAACTGCAGTCAACAAAGGCTGCAGGAGACCCGCCGTTTCGCGGGATGCTGAAAGACCGCTGCCGTCGCGGCGGTAGCGCTCGAATAGTTTCACACCCGCGATGTCTCCGTATCGCGGCTGCGAATTCATTTATAGCAAGCATTTTCTCGCGTTCGCCGCCTGAATCTAACAGCGTGCAAGCCTTACCTGAAGTTCAACTTCGTACGCGATTCGCTTCACTTGCGGTTGACAGCGCGCTAAAACTTCGCCGCTTATTTCTTGAACGGCGTACACGTATTCGGCGTTGCATAATTTCTTGCCTTTACGCAGCGTGCCACCCCTGAAAAAATCCTCGGCGCTCGATATTCGCTACAGGCCGTGGAACAACACAAACGAAAGTGGCATGTACATATTGTAAACGTGCTTTCAGAAGCAGAAGACCGAGCTTGGTACTGCCCAGTTCAGGACAGAGGGCACTCTTTACCACCATTTTCGCAGCGCCCCCTAGGCAAAGCAGCAGCCCCATTGTGTAGGACACTCTACCTTCACCCCACTTCCCCGACGTGTGCGCGGACTGCAAGTGCTTCGCGAGGCGTTCCCTGATGCCACGGACCACGAGGAAATGCTCATACACTTTGTATAATTTAACATCACTTGGCATTACTTCGTATAACTTAAAATCACTTCGTATAGCCAGGACCAGCTAGCAACTGATCAGCTCCGATGCGTGTCCAGCCTTGCGCCACTAGTGCAAGCTACACCGATTGTTTTTTTCTCCTTTGAGCTTTCTCTTTTTCGTAGGGCGGCGGGTGATTATATTTAAAACGCGTTTTAGGCTATAATTCTCCATGCTAGATGGAATGAAGAAAAAAAACGACTAAACGCTTCTAACTATGAATGCTTGTTGCAGCTACATAGTGCGCTGTCGTCTTCCATGATGTTATCCCCAAACTTCTATTATATAATTTATAGTTTCAATAGAGCACTAAGGTCAAGCGACGTCGCGTCTGCGCCCACGCTTTTGCTCATACTGTGGCCTACGGTGTGAGCAAACGTTCATTTTATTAGGAAAACTCGCCTACGGCAGCACTGTCAAGCCTAAAGTGTCAGCGAACAACAGTACACATGCGCTTATTTGTTTACGTCTGTCTATAAAAAGGCCGTTGCGGACGGCCAGGCCCACCACTTGCTTGTGGTGTCGTCTGCTCCTCGTCGTCTGCTTCGTTCTCCTCATAAAACGCGACACGTGCGCGGAGCCATATGTGGCGGACTGACACAATCAACGTGTTCTATCCTGCGAGTCGCTCAAGTGCGCTCACGCGCCCTGAAGCTTTGGCTGCACTGCAAGTTCACTTTGTACTGGAGTTTGTGTGCATTGCTCATACAGTAAGGCGAGGGTAAGGTATTACGTATGGTTCTAAGATGAGGGTATCCCTTCGTGCACGGAACAATAAAGAACGCTCAGACTTTCTGTGGAAATATCTACGGTGTTTAAATAAATATGCTATAAAATCTAGCAAAATTTTGAAGCAGGTTGCACATTCGTAAAGAATTGGTTCTACCCGCACTGTGTATATTAATATCTCATAGTCCTAGAAAAGCAAACGCGTATTGGCATTTACCAGTCTCAGGTAGCTCCGGCGTGCACGGCTGACCCAGCATACAGCTAAGGCGTCATGATGAATGGGGGTAAATGTGATCGCACATGTAGGGCGAACATCTTCATATCGAGTTGTAGCAGAGATATTGTCTGTTTTACTGTTTCCAGCGCCTATGGGAGAAACGGAATGTTGGTGCGGGGAGGAACGCTTCGAACGTATTAAAACAAAGCTGTTGCAGGAAGTCCGAAAGCAGTTCTCTTGCGTCGGTGGTGAACTCCGACGGCGGTGTGGTCGGCACGAAATACCAATCAAGCACAAGCCAGTGACGTAGGCTCTGTAGGAACCCTGAAATAGCCGTATGACCAGGGCATCGGTGACAATGCGCAGCTAGACGGCGGCCGTGATAGAGCCTGCACAATAAGCAGGAGCACACTTAAAATATACCAGACAATATTGTCAGTGCTACGAGCAGAACTACAAACAGAGGCGACGATCATCAATGGGAATGGGACGAAGAAGCCGATGCAGTTTTGCTAGGCTAGACTGTCTCCATATTGGCTGTACCCTGCTACCTGGTAAATGTAGTAAAACGTTTGTCATATATATTCATCTCCACCCGAAGCTTTTGTTGGTGTAGGTGCTGGGATTCGGAGTAACACGGAGCTCCGTCGCGCACTTGTCCTCGGCCGTCCTACCATGCCGATAGACGAGGCGACTGGTTCCACCACGCCACCAGGGCTTGCGATGCCGCAGTTATTGGTCGTCTCATCCCAGATAGGCGAATCTGGCACCTCATCCGGCACCGACAACATTCACGCCTACGAATGACTTCGTAAATGCGAGCACGTCGATTCGCACAATCGATGGGACCCGACAGTGATGCCGTCAAATCTATGCGTGTTTTTAACTCAAGGAGACAGCTCTCGTATGACATATAGCGCTCACAAACACAAAATGACCAGCTGGAACTTATTCAAACACAAGTTACGCGACCTCGTCAGCCTGCTCGCTGGTCGGCAGCGCGCCGCTACGAGAGAGCTCCCCTGTCCGGCTCAAACAACTACCAAATTATACATCACGGACATTGTGTATGTTAACAGGTCCGAGGCTGGCAAGGTAGACCATGTCCTGAAAGGAATCGCATATGATGCTTAACTTCCTTATCTCCCAAGTCTTATCAACTGTTAACGTTTCGGCGTGAAGAGCACTCGCATCGCCCAACAGTTCATGGAGCTTCCGAATCCCGCTACTACGTCCTAATGCCCGGCGCTCATTCATCTCTTCAGCCATCTACAGTTGATGGCCTTGTGCCGATTCTGCGCCGCGAAATTGTACGATTCTGCGTAACCATCTCTCCTTCCTCTTTTTTTGGCATTCTATTCTAACGATTCTCGACAGAACATTCGTGATTTAGGCGGTTGTGCGGGAAGAATTGGCAAATGTAGGCGTCTCACTGGTCTGTTCCGTAAGTCGCCCTTGGTTTAGCCCTACTGTTCGACCTCCTCGACCAGCCGATACTATTCAGTGACTTCGGGATCCGACGCAATGGTGATAATTCGGTAAATCAAACGATAACTCGATAAGCCCTGACGCTCCCAGATCGACCAAGCGCTCTAGCCAATCTCCATCGCCACTCGATGGTCGCTCCCGCTCGCCTTTGTCCCGCCTGTGTTCGTCACCACATCTTTCGGGATGCTCATCCCCACAAAACTGACTGATTCAGCTCCCGGAAGTGACGCTGTATTGGATCGCCGAATTGCAAATGATCTCCTCATCCTGCAGACTCGTCTGAACCTACGTACGTTACGGATAATGTTACGGAATAACATTACGGATGTCGTTAAAGTGAGGTGGTCGTGCGCCTTCTCGCGACAGTTAACTGAAAGTTGTTTTGTGGGACTCTCAAACAGCCGCGAAGGTTGCGTGCCTGTAGCAGCGGTAGCCGTTGGGGAGGTGAATATTGATATTGTTAGGAATTTGTGCCGAATGTGCAAATTTGTATGGCGCCGATTATTTACGGAATAAAAGCAGTGGTAGCTTCATTGCAACGTGCGCCGTTTGTACCCCTCTTCGCGACCGCATTGCGACAGAAGACGTTTATGGTGACATTATCCTGGCCTTCAAGATCATGTGTATCCTAGATACATCGAAGCTGTGGTCTAGAGTAATTACATTGAAACTAAACATCCGCTCTAACTCTATGCTCAGGCCTTCTGCGAAGCAAAATAATTTTTATTACATTTTATTGGCAGAACCTCATATTTAATGTAGATAATCTTCGTGGGTTGCTTTTAAGATATAATAGTCTAGTGGCCCTAACCTTTGCTTAACATAGCAGCAGCCAACTTGAAGCAACTTGTGAGACATCCTGGTGTAATTTTCTTATGGATACCTATAGATATACACGACTCACCGCTAAGCAATGCGACAGACCTGTCATTGAAAAGAGGAAGGAGGCAAGCACTGAGCACAAGTTGAAAAGTTCAAAATCATTGTTCACCAGGGCCGATTTGCCCGTTATCACCTCTAAAGAACAGTATTCTAACCAAACACTACACCAGTTCTTTAAAACAAAATCTGCAAAATTTTAGCCGGCCACAATTCCACATGAATATACCATGTCTTATCCAACGTGAAAAAATATTGTTCAGGACGTCTTCAATGAGCAAATAAATTGTTTAGCAACTATTTACCTGTTGCACTTGAACACCCTTGCATATGGACACACTTGTACGAAGCTATACGTTTATGTGAACCGAAATTGATAATCTTATTGTTGCCCGGGATTTTGCCGTGCGTGCATGCTTCGCAATTATTAGCGTTATATGAAAGTTGCAAGAGCTATTGTCATGGTGCCTTTCAGTAGACTCATCACGAAACATCCGTGAGCTTCACTTCGAAGTCAGTACGACTCGTGGGACCGAAGAGATTTAATCGAACTGATAACAAAACGTCAAAATTTGAAAACGCGTAAGCCACGGTCCTAGCGAAATTTCGGGTGAGCGCAAGAATTATTGCTTAGATATTTACATTATAAATTTATAATAACAACTTACGGTATAAGGTTGCTTCTGATATATGAATGGTTATCTACAACTGAAGTATATACAGTAAATAACACCGTAATAATTCTTCGAGGGCACTTATTACAAATGCATCAAGAGTGTAAAGCGTGACCGTCTGAAATTATTATCGGACAACCATAGCACATTACATTTTAACAGCGGAGCTGTTTAAGCCGAGCGTTAGTCCGTGACGTCCGAACAGAAATCGTGGGCTAATCCTAGCGGTTCCGCAGGAAGGGTCAAAGCGCAATGGCACATACCCCTGTGAACTAGCGAAGCTGAGTCTGACTAAGTCTAGCAAAGCATGGTTGGGACTACTTAAGCTTAGGCAATCATCGATAGTCAATCAATAGCTTATCAATAATCAGTCAACAATCAATAAAATCCAGAAAATTCTGGGGATGACTTGGTACGGCTTAGCCTAACCCAAAAGCTAGGACTAGCTAGCTGTTATTCACCTCCGCTGTCTGTTTAGCATTGCGCCTCCAGTCCAAGCTACGCAATTTTTTAGACTCACTAGTGCACCACATGATACGCAGATGACGTGCAATCACGAAACTGAAAATTCCGTCGTTTAAATAACTGGTCTTAAGCTTTTTTGCTAAACTCAAATTAATGAGCATCGATAACATTTATCACAGGAGATGCACGACTTATATATGAAGCGCCTTCGACGGCGTTTCATTGCAGAATTTCCATTATTTGGATATATATTGTTATCCAGCATGAACAGTTGAGATATCACTGCTGCAATAAAAGTATCGTCGTCCACTTCAACCGCGCTATCATAATGCCAAACAACTTGTGGCATTCCTATTGTCCAAGGTAAATGATACTTTTTATTGCGATTGCAATTATATGGCAACTCCAGGTGCATTTCCGCCGTCGCCGTGAAGTTCAATATAAAATCCAAGGGCAATAAAATCATCGCCACGCACCATACGCTGTGTGTGCGAGTGAAAGCCTGCGAGGGTCAGGCGGCGACCTCGGCTATATCTGGCGCCCGCAGGATAGAGATGCTGAAAGGAAAGGCGCCGTCTTCCATTCCAAGCAAGCGTCCGGAGGGAGGGGAGGGAGGGTGGCACGTTTTACTCCAGGTTGCCCGGGCGGTCGCTTGCGCCCGTCATGGCCGCTGTATCTTGAAAGCATCTGCGACGGGGACAGAGTCCGCCCTGCGCTATCTTTTCACGCCTTAGTTCGCGTTCATGCGAGAGACGCCACAAAGGTCAATTCGCTCGCTTGTGCTGCGCGCTGCCTCACTCCAGCGTTGTGACAGCGAGTTTCCGCCGTCATCGAGTGAGATGTGTGCATGTTTGGTTGTGCGCGCACATCACCCTGCTTTTTGATTTAGTTAGTAGGTCTATCTTTACAAGTTCACACGGCCGATGAAACTGACTTTCCCGGCGGGCTTCGTCTGCCAGTGGGGAAATGCCACGAGCTCTTGCGAAGAACCACGGATGCCGCGCTGATAACTAGTTGAAAGAAAAGTTGGAAAAGGAGTACGACGTTAGCTGCTCTCGAAACGCGCGGATCAATCAGATTCATCTCATTTTCTATTTATCACCTTGTGGGTAGCAGTATTATAAAATTCGAAGTACTGCACCGTAATACATAGATTCTAACCAGGAAAGCAAAAATCGCCGACTGAGCCGCTTTCAGGAAAAGTGATGACGCCGGCAAAATTCAAGACCTAGCTGCTTGGCTACGTACGTAGTTGTCAAAAAAGCCGAAAGACACATCAAGGAAATGCCATTGACAACGGACACACCAGCAGTCAACCCACAACTCCTCCGCCTATAGGAAACCCGAAGAGGACTTCACAAATGGTGGAAGAAGATGAAACAACCTGACACCCAAGCAACGTATCGCCTGCACTACTCAATTATGAGATGTGCACGCTCAGAAGCTTAGCAGGCAAAATTGCAACCATATGTTTGACCTACTTCAAGGCGCGATAACCTCGATAAGGTCTTGGCACAATATCAAGTAGCTTCTATCAATGGCGGAAACCAAGACACTACAGTGGCATCACCTTGCAAAGTCACTCCACAATTACCAAGGTACAGATGAGCAAGTATTGGAAGGAAGCAAGAATAAGGTAACGGTAGGAAAAACCCCGAGCAAGAGCAATTAAAAGCCATACAAATGCACACATAATCAAGAACAGGAAAGACCCTTTTCCCACGCAGAGTTCGGGGCGGCACTGACAAACCTAACTAGACACAGCTCGCCAAGAACGCACAAAGAACTAACAAAATCCTCCGTAAACAATCTACTATAATACGTGGGTGAGTTCTGGGACAGGGATCAAATTCCAGCTGATTAGAAAAATGCCGAAATCGTAATGATAACAAAGTCCAACAAAGCACCACGAGTAGAGAATCTCCGCCGAATTTACCTGACGTCGTGTGCTGGAAATGTGATGGAACACGTGGTGCACGAACGCCTCGCTTCTCTTATCGAAGACAATGATCTGATGCCCCACACAATATCTGTCTTTAGGCAACTCAGTTCTACGCAAGTTGTGCTATTAGAACTCAAGGAAGACCTATTAAACCTCACAATTACATTCTGGCAACTCTGACAATCTGGCGCATGAGGCAGACCACCGCAAACTCCAGGCTCCTGGCGGTGGTGAGCGATTGTTTCGATACGTACAAAACTTCTTGTCAGACAAAACGGCCACCATTGGTATAGGAAATCTAAGAACCAAAAAGCTCGAGGTGCCAACCAAAGGAACGCCTAAAGGGCCTGTAATATCGTCTTAGGTCTTCAACATAACAATGATGCAATTGCCTAGAGAACTAAGCAAAATAGAAGGACTCAGTCACGCATATTATGCAGACGATATAACAATATGAACCAAAGTACCATCTTCGGGCCAGCAACAGAGCGCACTACAGGAGGCAGAAACACGTATCGCACGTTACTTAAACAAATGCGGAGTACAATGAGCACCCCAAAAATTAGAACTGCTAGAGCTGAAATTGTGAACTGGGGGTAGACCACCAGCCTACAAGCATCGCGACTCGAGCGAATCACTTCACCGAATCGAAATACCACTAGTAGAGTCCTTCCGAATCCTCCGCCTTGCCATACACTAAGACGGGTGGGGCGCAGCGACATTCCCTATAGTTCAAACATCGCTGAACCAACGCGGCTCATTAAGAGAGTTGCAAAATAAAGGCACGGCCTCAAACTACAGAACAGGCTGCGTATCCTACACGTTTATCACGAGCCGCATCGCATATTTGGCCCCGTATCTAGCCCTGTAGAAAGCAGAACTTGAAAAGCTAGACATTACAAAGGCTATACAAAGACTGCATTGAGAATTCCCTAAAATGCATCTACGGCACGATTACTTAAACTAGGGCTCCACAACACGTTGGAGGAACTCGCAGAAGCGCACAGAACAATCCAGACTTTCAGTCTGCTTGTTCTTTAGTCTGCTTTCAGACTGAAATTGATTCCCACCGGTAGAAGCGTGCCACTTCAACTCGGTAATAATGCGGAAACTACTACAAGATCGGACGACATATCGAGACTCCCAACGATCATACGAGACTCAATCTCAGTGGCACCAGTACCCAGCAATATGCATCCAAATTATCATAAGGAAAGAACACAGGCAAGAGCACTCCACAAGAGATTCTCTACATACGTACCCTACACTGTAAAAAAAAATTTCCGTAATTTTACAGCAAGAACCTACGTAAAATTTACATAAACCATTCTGTTTTTTGAAAAACGGTGGGATTCTACGATTATAACGAAAAGACACTGTCTACTTTCACTGCCAGTTACATAATACCACCATAGATAACGCTGTTTGAACATTATTCGCGTGCGTGTAACGTGCGAGTATAGTAAACACACAAAAAGAAGCAGGATAGGTTTGAGCGGTGGCGCTGCTTACTACCCCTTCATCGTGCCTACACGCCGGGTTGCATTTCTCCGGCACAAACAATCGTAGGAGTGGCTCCTAATGACAGACGGTGGAGGTGGTATTCCTGTCGCATTTGTGATTTCACTTTAAATAGGAAGGAATCGTCGCTGGATTGTTACACAAGCAAGTGATTCAAGTGTACTTTTTTCGTCGTTGGTGCACATCGCGCGTGCGAAATGCTCCGCGATGGCGGGTGATGGGCTCAATTGTGGTGTGTGATCACGCTCTTTAACGAGATTCCTTGGCCATGAGGATTGACAAAGCGACATTTCGAGTCTGTGGTGAAGGGGTGTTGCATTTGTTGTGTAGAATGCATACTCACTACAACTGAGACGCGTAGGCAATATTAGCGGTGTTGACGCCTTTAGCAGCTCTTTTGTCGTCTGCATGTGGCCGCTGGTTTACTGACGTTAGCATTCCAGTTAGTACTGTGTTGTGCTGTGTGCTCGGCGTTGCATCACAGTGAACATTTAGCCATTATTATAAGCTTCGGACGCAGTGCCCTGTCAGGGCGTGCATAATCGCAGTGTTCACACCCGGGATTGGAAGATTGCTCATGTGAAGACCTCATAGAGCATGTTCGATGTGCATGTCCCTTCATTACAATGAAATGACGGTGGAGAGTGCTTACTGCCGTAACCTTGTGCCATCTACAGTGTTAGGTAACACGGGTGTCACGGTGCCCTTTCGTTTGGGGTAGAGCCCAAGCAATCGTGCACGATCGCAATTGAAAGTTGTCCGCATGATACCCCTTAAGGCTCGTTGCAAAGGAAACGGATTTTATTGTGATAGCAATTATATGGACACTTCAACCGGATTTCTGCCGTCAGCGTCGCCGTCGTCGTCGCCGTCGCCGTGAGGTTCCCTATAGATAAAATCTTCGCCGCGCGCCGTATGCCAGAGCGGAAGCGTGCGGGGCCGCGCGCTATCACGGAGAGCGAACGCACTCAATCTCCCACGCGCAAGCAAGGAAGCGGGAAGCCAGCGCCGGAGGGAGCGGGGGGGGGGGGGGGGGGGGGGGCGCACTTCTACCCTGCCAACAACCGCGCTCGTCGCTCGCTCGCACCGTCGCCTATCTCCACACGGCTCTGACCTTTATGCGCCGTGCATTCGCCGCTCAGTTTCCGTTGAAGCGATAGACCGCACGTACCTTCACCCGTTGCTGCGGCGTGTGCGCTTGCTGCCAGCGTTTTGACAGTCGTTGTCTGCAGTCATTCAGCGTGATCTATTCATGTTTGTTTGTGCGCGCTCACACCACGCTTGTTCAATCAGTTAGTAATAGTCGGGCCACATTTTCCAACGCACGCTACACATGCAATGCTGCCCGGTTCGGCATTGCAGCGCTACAGGTGTGTCCCTTCGCACGCGCTGCCCACGGGAAGCGCTTCTCATCAACACCACCGTTTCACACGCGCCTTCTCGTGGTCATCGAGTCTCTCTTCATGTCGGTCTACTTACGCCGCAGCACACCTGCTTACTTAACCAGCTCATGTTTACTACAATTCATATTGCCACCAAAGCCACTCACCTTACTTCGTATGACATTGCTGTGTTGCTATCGCATTCATTGCTTCGCCCTTAGGGCGAAACTGTACATTTTTTTTCTACCTGGCAATTTGTATTCGCTTTTTTTACAGCTACCAGGCTGACGATTAACGTTCTGATGCAGTAAGTGAGCATATCACGTATTCTGGGAAGGAGGATTGCCGCTTAAGTTCTGCCCATATGCGGCCGTAATTGTAAAACAAATCTATGCGAAAAGTAATTTTTAACGTAACTTTGACATAAAGTAGCGGTGGCCAAGCGTGCATTATGGACATTCCAAAGTTATATATATTCCTAACAAGTATAAAAACTAACCAAAATATATGTCAACACTGATGTTGAAGGGAGGTTCACACTTACTGTCTCGAGCTGCATAAACTAATTTTCATCTTACACGCATCACTGCAATAACTATTCTAGAATGTGTACGTGTGTTGTAGGTTATGCAAGGCAAAATATTTTGTCAGCTCATTTTTCGAGTAGAAGGTACTTCACAAAGGTTTTTTGCAAATGAGTTAAACTAGGCCATTAGCATTCTATAAAATACTGTGACCTATCTCGCAACAATAACAGTAACCCAGTGGCGAGCTTATATGCAATAGTGTTATTGTATATAAAAATGTTTGTGCTTTGTTTCGATGACCGGTCAGAAAGTAACTGATATCATTATTTCATTTGCAGCTGTTGCACCAGTGAAGGATGTCTGTGTGCCGCCTTGCATTCAGTTTCTCAGCCATGAGGGCCTGCTTGCAACACCAGTGGCAAAGCAGTTTTGCGTTGTGCTATTTGTTCTGGTAAGCTGTGCCATTCTATCGTATATCAGTCTTGCATATGCAGTCCAAATGGACATTGACTGCAAATGGTGGAATGACTATGCCTATACAAGTATAATAATTGTTGCAGATGCATCCAAAAGATAAATGATGTTTTGTTTTTCCCGTGGCAACTAATTGGTTCAGCATGAGGATGTCGACTTGAAAGTGGCATTGTTCCATACTTGTCTAGGCTGCACATGAGTGGTGTTCAAACAACACTAATAGCACCAGAATTCGGGATTTGAGGCAACATATAAAACATGCACCAATAAAATAATTCTTTGTCTAGTTTGCCTCTATGAGTATACAAAAACACCTGCATGCTGACCTCTAACACTGTCATGCACATGCTCCATGGTAACTAAGTATATCCACAGTTAAGCTCACTGTTAGCCACTGTTCAGCTTACTATAATAGGTGAAGATGCCCCAACAGATTTGCGTTTGACATTGGAAGGTATCATAACAAGGTAAAATGTAGCGTGAGCACGCAGCTGTGTCACGTGGTCAGGTGACCAAAATATACGAATGTTTTGAAGGGAATGAACAGCACTACTACCAGAATGAAGTGAAGTCAATGGGCACAGCAACATATTCCCTTTATCCTGTCTGTGGCACTTCCTTCCTAAACATGTACCAACCAGCCCAGTTCAGAACGCTCTCGCTCTTCATCTGAATACCTCAATTTGTTTCGAAGATTAAGTTATTACACACGAGCATATGGGGGGGGCTATTCTGCGAGTTTTGTATGTTTTGAACATGTGCCATGAGGATTCTTCTTTGCTCAAAACTTGATATACAACTGCACAAAGCAGCATCGATAGCTATGTTCCTTCCCCATCTTTTGTCAAGGGTCTGTGCTTATTTCCTAAGATAGTCCATGAGTCATCGTCCTGTTTGTCCTACCTAATTGCTGCTGCAGGGCAGTAGGATGTTATAAACAGCGCCAACTGCACTTCCTATGATCTCCAGCACATACTTCTTGATGCAAACTTCACGTCCTGGCCTGGTCCGGTTGACATTTTCGTACCTGCCCAGTTTCTTTGGCCCTAACAATAAAAAAGGTAGTTCCAACTCTCCCCAGCAATTTGCTTGAATTGACAGCTTCCTTTGGTGTACATATTGCATAGCAGTGGTAGGCCTTGGCTTTCTTGAAGTACTCCGACTGGAGACTTCACCTATGTTCAGCTCCGTTAAATGCTTCTTGGCAACGCATGGCGAAAGGCAATGCGAACACACTATTAAAAGCAACGTACTTGGGTCTGGAAGCTCCCCTCCACTTAGTGGTGGTGCTAACAGTGCTCCCTTGTGTTCCGGTCGCAACAATTTGCTTCAGTGTTCAAGTGCGCTAATAGGAAAGGCCAAGACACATTTGAGCGTGGGGCATAGATCCAGCACAATTCTCACCACAGAAAACCTTCAAGCCAGATATTGGAGCTTGCCTTCCAGTAGATTTACTTCCATGAGCACACCTGGCACTGTGGAGGAGACATTAAAAAGTGGCTGAACGCCTTGAGTAGCCTTGCTTTGCAACTTCTCACAGACAAGAACACTGTCAGGTAACCGTAAAACACTAGCTATGGTGGGCACCAGTGTTGTAAAGTTATTTTGCTTAATTGTCAGCTTTCTCGTCTATATCTGGAGAAGTAAGGCTACTAAATGGGTAGAGTGATTTTCTTTCTCTTCTCTGAAGTGCTAGATGAGTTCACGTATGCGGAAAAACTACCACTAGACAGTGATCTTCCATTGGATTGCATAGTTTTCTTTGGTTAGTGTTCTGTGTGCTGGAGGTATGCCCAATGTTTTAAGGAGGGTATTCTGCCTTCCGCGTTAGCACACTCTTTGGCTGTGAAGCTCATCACAGGAACACCAAAATGCGTCCTCAAGAAATCGAGGTATCACCAAGTGGAGGAGAGCTTCTGAACCCATGTCTAACATTTCCTTGCATTGGGGTGGCCACTGTTATATCTCATTCACAAGGACAGTCATAGTCTCAAATAGACTGTTGGAAAAGCTCGAACTTTCCTTTTATTTTTATGTCGAGCAATCGGGGTACAGTGTGCGAAAAGGTGACTCGGACCGAGCCTTGACGCAAAGTGTAGCAAAAGGCAGAACAGCAGTTCATCAACTGTGCGGTTGTTGTTTACATTATCCCGCTATCCTGCAGCTGCAACTACCCAAAACACACAAGCCTACTATATATATGTCTGTCTGTAAACAAAATTCTTTGCCTGCGCTCGTGTTGTCTAGCCTTCTCCCGTGTTTTCGTGCTGTCCCCAAGTAATCGCATAGGTATACTGTTGCATAAATGGCAATTATGAGATTCATGCTTGGGAATATAATCAGAAACTGTGTCATATGTCTGACATAATTCATTACACGTGTTGGTGTTAAAAAAAGTAAGTGGCTCTGCAGTCTCGGTAGCGCGTCAAATCTGCTTGTTATAGCAATTCTTAAGTTGCTTCCAAAACTTGAGATAGGTCAATTCAAGCTATGTCTGTGAAAACAGTGCATCATGTCACAAGGAAATGTTGGAACACTCATGGGAAATAGCTCGGTATTGCGAGAGGTTGTAGATACTTGCTTTCGACTTGTTTTCTATAGCATTCTATAAATATGCTTTTTTAACTTCCGCATCTGTCGTGTTATCTCATTACAAAACTGTAAACAAATATGAGTATTATGCCTTGAGTTTCAGTAAAGATTACATGAATATGATTAATCCTTTCAGGCGCTATGTACACAGTTGTATACACCAAGATAGTGCATCAACAGCAATAGCATTGATTAATGTAAGCATATTATTGCGATAGCAATTATATGGACACTTGAACCGGATTTCTGCCGTCGTCGTCGTCGTCGTCGTCGCCGTCGTCGTCGCCGTCGCCGTCGCCGTGAGGTTCCCTATAGATAAAATCTTCGCCGCGCGCCGTATGCCCGAGAGGAAGCGTGCGGAGACGCGCGCTATCACGGAGAGCGAACGCACTCAATCTCCCACGCGCAAGCAAGGAAGCAGGAAGCCAGCGCCGGAGGGAGCAAGGGGGGGGGGGGGGGGGGGGCGCACTTCTCTGCCAACAACCGCGCTCGTCGCTCGCTCGCACCGTCTCTTATCTCCACACGGCTCTGACCTTTAAGTGCATTCGCCGCTCAGTTTCCGTTGAAGCGATAGACCGCACGTACCTTCGCCCGCTGCGGCGTATGCTTGCTGCCAGCGTTTTGACAGTCGTTGTCTGCTGTCATTCAGTGTGATCTCTTCGTGTTTGTGCGCGCTCACACCACGCTTGTTCATTCAGTTCGTAATAGTCGGGCCACATTTTCCAACGCACGCTACACACGCAATGCTGCCCGGATCGGCAGTGCAGCGCTACAGGTGTGTCCCTTCGCACGCGCTGCCCACGGGAAGCGCTTCCCATCAACACCACCGTTTCACACGCGCCTTCTCGTGGTCATCGAGTCTCTCTTCATGTCGGTCTACTTACGCCGCAGCACACCTGCTTACTTAATCAGATCATGTTTACTACAATTCGTATTGCTACCAAAGCCGCTCACCTTACTTCGTATGACATTGCTGTGTTGCTATCGCATTCATTGCTTCGCCCTTAGGGCGAAACTGTGACATTTTTTTAAAATGTGTCCCGTACATCTTGAAACTCTTCTGATTGAAATAAAGCTGCAAGTTTGAATTACATAGGCAAATTGTTTTAGCAGAGCAAGTATGAAGCTAGATGGTTGAGTACTTTGCTTGGTGTATGTCATTGTATGTATGTCACTTCTTTCATTGTTTTTCGCAGTGTGTTGCACCAGTCATAATGTTCGAGTGTCTGGATAGGTGCTATTCAAGCCTGGTAGACATGAAATAGTTGATGTTTGCAAATCTGATGTACTTGCACTGAGTTTTTGCACGCAGTGTACATTATATAAACTTGACAAACTCACTAAAGAACTGAAAACTCTTTATCTATTTAGCCTTAACCCTTTCACATGCCCATTAGTTGTGTTGGTTGAAAACTTAGTTTCACCGCATTTCTTACATCTTCAGATACATGAAATGCTTACAGATGCACAAGTTTTCAATCAACACAACTAATGGGCATGTGAAAGGGTTAAGGCGAGACGCGCTCCTTGAAACAATTTATCGAAACATCGCAACATACCACCTGAGGGTCTCCCACCTTAACCTCTTACACCTACTGTTTTGCAAATCACAATGTTGAATGAATTCAATATTTTTCTGACCAGTATTTTGTGTAATGTAAAGCAAATAAACACGCCTATTCTTACATGAGGATAAATTCGAAATCATTTATTTATTGCACTCACTTGGCGGCAGTTCTGAACTGTTCTTTATCAGTATAGAACTTGCGATTTACCTTTGTATTGCTGAGTACAGGTAGAGATATTGTTAGTTGTTTGCCAGAAAGGATCCCGAATTTTCCACCTTCTGATTGTAGCTTCAACTCCCAGGAAGAACATGCATTGAGGAGCCATTTGACCTACCACTACACTGATACTGTATTGGGTAGCTTCTATTACAGGTTCGAATCAGGGGCGTCAATCTAAATCATGCTCTCTACGCGGACGACATCACCATCTGGTGCGGCGGCGGGTCGGACGTAGCGGTGGAGCGGGCTCTGCAAGCGGCCCTAGACGTCACGAAAGAATTCCTCGAGGGCCCGGGACTGGTCCTCTCGCCGACCAAGTCGGAGCTCTTGCTGTATCGGCCCGACAGAAAGAGCCGCAAGTTCGACACGCCGCTGGATCAAGTACCGATGCATCTCAGAACGAATACGGGTCAGCACATCCCGAGGGTTGATTATCTCAGGGTGCTCGGACTGGTCATCAACGCTAAGGGCAGCAACGTGTAAACGATCGCACGCCTGAGGGCGAAGACGGAGAACGTGCTCAGACTCGTTTCACGAGTGACGAGCCGCAGGGGTGGCATCAGCGAAGCCAACCTCCTAAGGATCTACCACGCCTTCCTCATGAGCCATATCAACTACGTGCCTCCCTACTAAATCGGTCGCGCGCTGAGGAGAACAAGATTGACGCACTCATCAGCAAGAGCATTAAACGAGTGCTCGGTATCCCTGTGACGACCAGCATGGATAAGCTGATGCAGCTCGGAGTCCAAAACACCCTGAGCGAAATCGTAGAAGCACAGAAAACGGCACAGATCGTTCGCCTGTCTGCCAGCAAGTCCGGCCGCCGAATGCTCCAGATGGCGGGCCTCACCGCCATGGCCGCGGAGTCGTGCTCCGTCCCCCTCCACCAGGAAGAAAAGGACGCCTTTCGAGTCTCCACGTTCCCGAAGAACGTTCACCCACAACACAACGAGGCCAGGCGCGCAGCCAGGGCCCGAGCACTCATCAAGACTGCCCTGCAGAACCCAGAGCTCGCGTCCTTTGTCGACGCGGCGCAGTATCCCAGATCAAACTCGTACGCGGCCACGGTGGTTAATCCCCAGGGCAAAATCCTGAATGCTGCGTCCATCCAACACTCGACGGCGTCCGTCGCAGAGCAAGTGGCAGTGGCGCTGGGTCTGTGTGATCCTGGGCACACCCAGATCTTCACGGACTCCAGGTCGGCAGCGATGGCCTTTCTCGCCTGCTCGGTCTCCGCCGAGGCTGCGGCGGTGCTTAGGACCCGCAAACCAGGCACGGTCCTTCACGTCATCACCTGGTTCCCGGCTCACATGGGCCGGAACGTCTCTCCCGGCTCGATCAACCGCAATGAGCTGGCCCACGACCAGGCGCGAGGTCTCGTCAACCGCGCCGGTCTGAGGGACCCGGTTTCGCGGGGCATCGACTGGGCCACGGACCCGCTGCTTACTTTACATGACATCACGGCTCACTACCATCTGGGACGCAGGCATTTCCCGGCTCCTCACCCGAAGCTCGGCAGACCCCAGGCCTCACTGTTGAGAATGCTGCAGACGGGCTCATTTCCGTCTCGATCCAGGCTGAGTCAATACGCTCTGGGTGTGGATCCCCGCTGCCCCGACTGCGGCGATGAAAGGTCCACCTTTAACCACATGCTGTGGCAATGTTCAGCATTGCACCACTCGCCTTTCAACAGGCAAGAAGACTGGGAAGAAGCCGTCAAGAGCGACGATCTTCAAGTCCAGCTTCGGGCTGTCCAAAGCGCACGCGAAAGGGCTGAAGATCACGGTCTTCCGCCCCCGGTGCAAGTGTGGCCAGCGACTACGACAAAGTAGTCCCTTAGGACAAAATAAAGTTTCTTGTCTGTCTGTCTTTTGTGTAGTAGTACATGCTATATTCGTGTATAATGTGTTCGGACCTTTAGTCATCAGGCTGTTTGACAACAGGTGCTTACAAATGAATAACTAACAAGATTTTCAAGGTCATTAGTGATATAATTGTTGCACACTGCTGCGTTTTTCTGCAAATTAAATGATGATCCATCCAGCAAGTGCTGCTCTCCTGCCTTAATGTACAAACCTTCAAATACTGTTAACCCTATCTCACAAGTGTACAGCAGATGGAGATGACTGTTCACAGCGAAAAGTTCATAATTTTTACTTGCATGCAAAAGTGAGACAAAGGTTAGGTACACATTTGAAGTTTTCCGAAACAAGCTCCTCATCATAGTGCATACCTGAACAAGTAACATAGCGCAGCAAAAATAAACTGACACAAGAAAGGGAGACAAAGACAAGGGATTCGTGGCTCAGAAATGCGTGACATAACAGTTCCGACCATTATGATTCTCTAAATTTTCTTCTGCTGATCCAGGACTCCTGTGACTACTTGCCTTAGGTAAGATACTCTGTTGCCTTCTTGCCCTAAAAAAACCTAACTAGTGCCTTCTTGCAGGCCTATAAACTGGCAACATCTTCACCACCGACAGTAGAGCATGTTAAGATAAATTCAACTAGACCTGCCTGGTGACCACTTTTAATTTTGGTGAACAAGATTTATTTGGTGTCAGAGCCTGACGACAATGAAATCAATGGTATCTTTTGTTTTGTTGTAGCGCAAGCTGAACGATAGGGACAACAGAAAGGTAAGTTCGACGCACACCCAGGGTTAAGGTTCAACAACAGATTCGTTTCGAGTTCACGTAACTGTATATATATATATATATATATATATAATATATATATATATATATATATATATATATATATATATATATATATATATATACCCTCAAAACGTCATAGAACACATGTAAAAGCTCGGTAAACATAACCTAAAACAAAAAAACAGGAACGACACGCATGCAGTTTTTTAGCCACGCAGATTAACAGAGATGTAGACGTTTAACGCGAACAAAGATCGCATCATCTTGCACCTGCTTCTACTCATGATAACTGTTTTTTTTATCTAGGTTTGCGCTTGCATCTTTGGCAATGAAGGGCAAGAAAACCGTCAGCAGCCAGGGTATTTACTTTGTTATTGTGATATCGTAGCATGTCATTTATACATCTACCAGTTTGACCAATGTAGGACCGTCCACACTCAAATGAATTTCGTATACAACACACGTGATCCAATCAATCAATTTTTATTTATGTTCCTTTTCGCATGCAGTATCCGCAATTCTTTCTGGCCTTCTCTTCCTACACAGGCTCCCCAATTTATTAGGAGCCGAAAAAACAATATTGATGCCACGCCTTCCAGCAATCTTTACTGTGTGCGAGAAACTATGTATGTAGGGGACGACAGCAACCTTTTTTTTTCTTTATGTCGGTGTTTGTACCATCCAATTGCTCGGAACCTTTTTCCACTTGGCTCGCGTAACCAGCTCCGCTTAAACTTGAGACTTGCCGTCCGAAGCTATTGTGCATTAGGTGCTGGCATGGCTTCTTCAGCGCTTTTACTGAAACACGCCTTCGTGATTCCCCTCTTCATAAGTTTTGTATGTGTGGAATGAAATGGTAAAAGTGGCTTACTTGCCTTAGGTTCTTAACACCAGCAGGTTTTGTTACCGGTGAGCACTAAATTAATGTCAAGGAATCTAATCTTCCCGTCACATGGCTATCCTGCACCTAATGCACGATAGCTTCGAACGGCAAGTCTCTTGTTTAAGCGGCTCTGGTTACCCGAGCCACGTGCTCATGTCAGTCACAGCAGGACTGCTTAAAAAGGCACACCGAAAGGTTCCGAGCAGGCATGTGGTACAAGAAGCGACATAAAGAAAAAGTTTGCTGTCATCCCCTACACGCATAGTTTCTCCCACAGATTAAGAAGATTGCTGGAATGACTGATATCAATGTTGTTTTTTCGGCGCCTAGTAAATTCATGAGCCTGTGTAGGAAGTCAAGGCCAGAAAGAATTCCGGACTCTTCAAGCGAGAAGGAACATAAAAGCAAACTCATTGATTATATCACGTGTGTTGTATACCGCATTCCTCTTGGATGTGGAGGGTCCTACATTGGTCAAACTGGTAGATGTATAAATGACAGGCTATGAGAACACAGTAACAAAGTAAATACCCTGGTTGCTGACGGTTTTCTTGCCCTTCATTGCGAAAGATGGAAGTGCAAACGTAGATTCAAAAAAGCAGTTATCATGAATAGAAGCAGGTGCGTGATAATGCGCTTAACAATAGACACTACAAACATATGAACATTTCGTGACGCATGCATCAGTAAGCCTTCAATTTCATTATCCTCGAAAGAGCTTGATTATCTTTATTCGCGTTAAACGTGTACATGTCTAAATCTGCGTGGCTAAAAAAACTGCATGCGTGCGCTTCCGGGTTTTGTTTAGTTCATGTTAACCAAAGCTTTACACGTGTTGTGTGTCGTTTTGAGGGTATATATAGTGACGAGAACGGGAAATAAATCTGTTGTTGGAAGTTAACACTGTGTACATGTCAAACGTGCCTTCTGTGGTGCCTGTTGTTCAGCCTTGCGCTACAACAATATAAAGGTGCCATACAAACAAACCCCTGTAGCTACCCTCATCGTTAGTTGCGCAAGAAAAAGAATTTTCTTTAAAAATAAAATATAGGAGCGCCTGTTCAATTGGAAGCATTTTTCTGGATTTTGCCGAATCCGCATTTTAGTTAATACCAAAGAAAAAGTGTTGTGGCTATGGCTCTAAGAATATTTTGCAACAGACTGCAGGCAAATAGCAATGATTCCAAGAAATTACCACGGAGTATCGCTGCTACAATATGAAGAAGTAAAGCTTTGAAAACATAACGTTGCACATACTTTAAGTTCAGTGTGTTTTTCTCTGCATCTTTTAACAGCACGAAATTTGGCCATCCAGTTGCCATGAAAGTCGTAGACATTTGGGGCAAATAGCTCTGCCCTCGTTGACTCTCAAAATCCTCGAGAAGCACTCATGTTTGGGCATTGCTATATTTTGAGCTTTGCTTTCAAATTTCTTTAGGAGAGGCGGGATTCTTACAAAAATTCCCAAATTAAGCGCGTCACGGAAGTAAAACTGTCTGGAACGAAATGTTGCATTATTTGTTTGGTTCTGGGATTGCAAGTCAAGAAATGGACAGAATAAATGGTACTACCTGTAGCTGCCACATATGGGGTCCATGTGTACTTGTTGCATGTTCCTTTACGTCGCGAAAGTGCTACACGTTGCTTCAAAAAGCACAGACTGACAAAACGGCAACATTTTGGGTGAACACAGCGCATAATTATAACTTTTTAAGGAGATGGAGAGGGTATGTTGACGCACTGACGACCATAACTGTCAATTTTCACTGCGGCGGCACTGCCTTTGGGCAAGGCTTTTGTTTCGGCGTAGCGGGTGAGGTAGTCTGTAGCTACAACGATCCATTTATTTCCGGACGTCGACGTCCGAAAAGGACCCAGTAAGTCCATCCCGATCTGCTCGAACGGTCGGCGAGGTGGCCTGATCGGCTGTAGAAGTCCGGCTGGCCTTGTCGGCGGTGTTTTGCGTCGCTGACAGTCTCGGCATGTCCTTACGTAATGGGCGACGTCGGCAGAGAGGCGAGGCCAGTAGTATTTTTCTTGTATACTGGCGAGCGTGCAGGTAAAACCGAGGTGTCCAGCCGTTGGGTCGTCATGGAGAGCTTGCAGAACCTCTGGACGCAATGCTGAGGGTACCACGAGGAGGTAGTTGACTCGAAGAGGCGAGAAGTCCTTCTTTAGGAGAATGTCGTTTTACAAGAAAAACGACGCCAATCCTCGCCTGAACACCTTCGGCACAATGACGGTCTTGTATTCCAGGTAGTCTACAAGGCTCCTTAGTTCCGCGTCGGCTCGCTGTTGTTCGGCGAATTCGTCGGCACTTATGGGTCCCTAGAAAGTGTAGTCATCCTGGTCGTCTTGTGGCGGCGGTTCGATGGGTGCGCGAGACAAGCAGTCGGTGTCAGAGTGCTTTCGCACGGACTTGTAAACGACGGTGATGTCGAATGCTTGAAGTCTAACCCCCGTATTCAGAAATGCAACTTTGCTTCAAGTCCGTGCTTGACTTAAGTGACGCCTATTGTGAACGCGCCGAAGCAAACGCAATGAGTGTCCAGGCAATGTTCACGCCAGGCGTCCTTCAAATCAAGTCAAGCATGGGCTTCAAGCTAAGTTGCATTTCTGAATACGGCGATAAGACTCCTTCGTGCGAGGCGACCTGAAGGATCCTTCAAGTTAGCTAGCCAACACAAGGCGTGGCGGTCGCTCACAACTTTAAAGGGCCTGCCATAGAGGTAGGGGCGAAACTTTGATGTAGCCCAGATGATGGCGAGGCACTCCTTTTCTGTTGTGGAAAAATTTGCTTCCGCCTTCGATAGCGACCGGCTAGCGTAACTTACGACCCTTTCTAGTCCGTCAGTTTTCTGCACAAGCACGGCGCCAAGTCCTACGCTGCTTGCGTCGGTGTGCACTTCGGTATCGGCGTTTTCGTCGAAATGCGGAAGTATTGGCGGCGATGGCAGGCGTCGCTTCAGTTCTTTAAATACTTCGACTTGCGGCGTCTCCCACTTGAACTCGACGTCGGTCTTCGTGAGGTATGTCAGTGGCTCGGCGATCCGTGAAAAGTCATTCATGAAGCGCCTGTAATAGGCGCACAGTCCAAGAAATCTACGCACTGCCTTCTTGTCAGCGGGTGGAGGAAAGTTGGAGATGGCCGCAGTTTTCTGAGTCAGGGCACACTCCCGACTTGCTGATGGCATGCCCCAAAAACAAGAGCTAATCATATGCGAAGCGGCACTTTTCTGGCTTTAATGTGAGTCCAGAGGTCTTGATTGCTTGAAGAACTGTTTTAAGGCGCCGCAGGTGTTCTTCGAAGCTTGAGGCAAACACAACGACGTCGTCCAAATACACGAGGCAAGTCTGCCACTTCAAGCCGGCCAGTACTGTATCCATGACGCGTTGGAAAGTCGCAGGTGCCGAGCAAAGACCAAACGGCATAACCTTGAACTCGAACTGTCCGTCTGGTGTTATAAAGGCAGTCTTCTCCCGGTCCCTCTCGTCGACTTCGATTTGCCAGTAGCCGGTTTTTAGGTCCATCGACGAAAAATACTTTGCGTTGTAGAGTCGATCCTAGGCGTCGTCAATCTGTGGGAGGGGGTATACGTCCTTCATGGTGATCTTGTTGAGGCGACGATAATCGACGCAGAAACGTAGGGTTCCATCCTTCTTCACTAACACCACAAGAGACGTGTACGGACTTTTGGACGGCTCGATGATGTCGCGTAGCATTTCGTCGATTTGGTGCCTTATGGCCTCGCGTTCGCGCGCCGATACTCGGTACGGGCTCTCACGGATTGGGCGTACATATTCATCGGTTATAATGCGTTGCTTCGCGACAGGAGTTTGTCGAACCATTGACGACGACGAGAAGCAGTCCTTGTATTGCAGGAGCAGAGCTTTTAGCTGTTCTTTCTTATGCCTGGGAAGGTTCTGGTTGACGTCGAAAGTTGGTTCACATACTACAGTCGTTGTTGCAGGTGCACTAGAATCCATGAAGGCGAAAGCATTGCTGGCTTGTACTATTTCGTCGATGTAGGCGACCATGGTGCCTTTGTTAATGTGCTTGTATTCGTGGCTGAAGTTCGTGAGCATCACTCTTGCTTTCCCTTCATGTAGCTCAGCTATGCCTCTAGCGACGCAAAGTTCACGGTCGAGCAGTGAGTGATGATCGCCCTCTATGACGCCTTCCATGTCTGCAGGCTCTTCGGTACCGACGGAAATCATTACGCTGGAGCGCGGCGGAACGGTGACTTGTTCTTCTAACACATTCAAGGCATGGTAACTGATGCATGTATCCGGCGGTATCGCTTTGTGCGTTCAAAGCGTTATCGACTTGGACCTTAAGTCGATGACTGCACCGTGTTGGTTTAGAAAGTCCGTGCCTAGAATGACATCCCTGGAGCGGTGCTGCAGGATTACTAAGCTCGCCGGGTAAGTGCGGTTGTTTACCGTGACTCGCGCAGTGCAGATTCCAGCCGGCGTTGTTAGACAGTTTTAGTACAGCGTGCGCAACTAATAGCGTACGCTATACGCTATAGTACAGCGTACGCTAAACAGCGCACGTTTATTACAGTTTTAGTTGGCCGGCGAGATCTTCCAATCTCAGAGGCCATATGCCATCGTCGCGCCTATCTCTCGACTTCACCGACAGGTGGCGCTGACATATCTCGAAGGTTTCCCTCGTTAGGCTTCGTGTTGTTCGAAACAAGAAGCGATCTCGAAAACTCCACAAGGTTATCCATAATATACTGTTGTCGAAGCGGCCTGAGACTAAGCGAAAGCCGTTTACGCAGTCATTTGCTACGAACGAAGCGAATTCTACAAAAGCCACGCCAAATCCAATTCGAAGTGGGCAGCGGGGACCGCCGCCATGTTTTACGTAAACTACGCAAACCACGCAAAGACGGTAACGCTTTATCTGAGAAATAGCGTGCGTACGCTATACGCTATCGGTCTGATAGCGCTCTGCGCATGCGCAGTGATGACCCGCTATTTTATAGCGTACACAATGGCATAGCGCACGCTAAACTAAAACTGTCTATTAAGTGGCCTCCCGCTCTCCGGATATCGGGTCCTTGCCGGGCCATTTTCACCTTCTTCAACTTGGCGGCGAACGGGCCACTGAAGACAGAATAGTCGGCTCCAGTGTCGACGAGAACGGTGACACTATGACCATCGATCAGCACGTCTAAGTCGGTAGACCGTCGTCTAGGATTACGGTTAAGTCATGGCGTCCGATGACGGCTGCGTCGGCTTGCTCCGCTGCTGCTACGTCGCGTCGGCCGGCCTTCTTGCGGCGGCGAAGGGTTGTCTTCAAGGCTCTTTCCAGGCGGCCTGCTGATACCTCGTCGTGAAGATTCGCGAATCTTCTTCCTGGGCGGCGGAGGAACTTCGGCATTGCGTCGTACAGCTACCTCACCTCCATCGGTTGCTGCTTTCAGTTTCCCGGATAGGGGCTCACGGACCGGCCCCGGGTTGGGCCAGTGTATGGTCGGCGCTGCGGCGACAGGTAGCGTCCCGGCGATGGTGATCGCGAAGGACGTCGGGGTCTCCACTGCGTTCCGGCTATGTAGTCGGCGCTATCGCGTCGCCACTCGCCAAGCTGTGGACGTGGCGTGTTGACGGCGAACCCTCGTAGGCCCATCTCGCAGTATGGGCATCGGCAGTAGATATGGCCGGCTTCCCCGCAGTGATCACATAGCGGGAGGTGGTCGGGGGCGCGTCAAATGTCTGTCTTTCTCGGGTAGCTGCGCTGGGGGACGGGCGGGCGTGCTGGTGGCGGCGGCGGTGGTGGACGACGGAACTGTGGCGTTACGGGGCCCTGGCGCGAGCGCGGAGGTGGTCCTTGACGGCGGGCGACGGCGGCATAGGTCATCACTTCCGGTTGTGGCTGAGGCGATGCCGGAACTTCTGGCACTTCCAGTGACCGCTGAACCTCTTCTTTAACTATGTCAGCGATCGAGTCCAGCTGAGGCGGCGATCTTAGACATAACTTCTGTAACTCTTCCCGTACGACCGCTCTGATCGTCTCTCGCAGGTCGTCGGCGCCTAGCGTCTGAGCTTCGGCGTAGTTGGCCAGGGCACGGCGGTTGTATTGCCTGGCGCGCATTTCAAGCGTCTTCTCGATCGTTGTGGCCTCCGAAGCAAATTCTGCGACAGTCTTGGACGGGTTGCGAATAGTTGCTCCTTGACACCCCGCATAAAGAACCGAACTTTCTTTTCTTCAGACATGTCGGGGTCGGCATGGCGGAAGAGGCGAGTCATCTCCTCCGTGTAGATCGCGATGTTCTTGTTCGCCAATTGAACTCTGGTTTCTAAGAGAACTTCAGCTCTTTCCTTTCGTACGACACTCGTGAAGGTTCTCATGTTCTCACGAAATAGGTTCCATGTCACCAGGGTGGTCTCTCTGTTCTCAAACCAGGTCCGAGCAGCGTCATCCAACGAAAAATAGATATGGCGCAGCTTGTCCTCGTCGCTCCATTTGTTGAACGTCGCGGTCCTCTCGTATGTCTCCAGCCAGGTTTCAGGGTCTTCAGCCGATGATCCATCGAAGGTCGGTGGCTCCCGAGGTTGTTGCAGCAGGATAGGGGACGCTGGGGCTGCCATTGGTGTTGTTGACTTGACCGTGATCGCTGTGGTCTTCTCGGGAAGAAGTCCGTACTACGGTAGAAGTCCTTGCTGCCTACGGCTACCTCGCTGGTCCTTGGCGACGTTGGCGTTGTCCTCTTGTTTCGGACTTGGATCGCGGCTTTGCGGGGGCGTTCGGTGCATGAACCTCCACCAGATGTCACGTAGTAGTGACGCTGAAGTAAACAATCGTAAAACTGCGAATGGCGATACGGACTTTATTGGGCGAACCTGCGCCCACAAAAGCAAGGTGCCCTCGAAGCACTACGATATCGGCGAACACAGTCGGTGTTCTCTCATCTGCGGCGAAGCGCGTCGGATTTTACACGTGAGTCATCGAATGTTCCAGATTAATCCCTGGTGCCCGCATGTCTTCTAGAAAGTTCTAGACAATTCGCGTCGCTCATACAATCAGATTACATGAGCGTCGCTGACCACAGACGACGGATAGAAGCATCAAAAACGTTCGAGAAGCTTCCGATGCAGGCGCGACCTGCGCCGAGCGATAACGTTTAACATTTGTTAGCCGGTGGAAAGCGGCCACCGCTGAAAGATAAACATGTATACGTGTCAATATTGTTACTAATTTATACGCTTGTGATCTGGACAGTACCTCTGGCTTGCGTGTTTTGCATCGTAATTGTACAACATGAGTGGTTTGAGCTCGTTTCAAGAGTGCTTCATTGTTTTTGGAAAATAGTGGAATCTGCAAGGTTTTCTTTTGGAGCAGTGAAAGCTGAAAGTCGTGGTAGCTCTACCTACATGCAGAAAATGCAATCTCTGAATGTCAATGTGCACTTGACAGCTTTGCCTGTTCCAAGCGAGCCATCAATTGACTTGGGTAGGTTTCATCTGAAGTTTTTCATGTTATAAGGGTAAGAACATATACCAACACGGCTGAGTATGACATTTTTTATGAACCATTTGTTTTGACCAAAGCACTGGTAATTACATTTGTGAATTGGAAATAATTTATTGTTGTATCCGAGTAAAAATGGTGATGATAGTAGTACAGTAAACCATGTTACAAGAGACACTCAAGGGACCCGGGAAACATGTCTCGTGTAACCAAGGTCTCTTGTAACCGAAAATTCTAAAAGCACTGGGGAGTCGCACTAGACCACTTTATTATACATCAGCACCAAAGTGTGTTTAAACACATCTTTGATGCGAACAGATCTGTCTCATGGAAATATGGCAATGGCTCCGGAGTACAATGTACTACCGGCATACAAAGCAAGCAGCACCGCAGACACTGTGATGGAAATCTAACTCAATGGTATTTTGTCGCACAGTCGGTGTGGGAGTGCGACGGCGATTGTAGAAGCATAATGGCAGAAAATTCACTGCAATTAGTAGCCTCAACTAGAGCACTGCACGGGCTCGGGCTTACCCGAAAGCCCGGGCCCGGCCCGGCCCGTGGGCCGGGCCGGGCCGGGTAGAGGAGTTTTTACACGGGCTCGGGCCGGGCTCGGGCACGGCGTGTGCTTTTTGACCCGGGCCCGGGCCGGGCTCGGGTTTTTTGACGCGGGCCCGGGCCGGGCTCGGGCTTTCTGCGAGTTATTCTCGGGCTTCTCAACTCTGAAAAACATGTATTTTTTGGTCTCGGGCCGGGTTCGGGCCGGGTTCGACTCGGGCTCGGGTCGCGCTCGGGCTTAAGGTAAAGGGGTGGCGGGCCGGGCCGGGCGGGTTACGTAGATTATTTCCGGGCCCGGGCCCGGGCCGGGCCCGGGTCTCGCCATAAAAGTTTTGATCGGGCTCGGGCGGGCCGCCCAATGTAAAAGCGGGCCCGGGCCGGGCCCGGGCCGCAAAAATCGGCCCGTGCAGTGCTCTAGCCTCAACCATGCGAGGAATGACAGCCGGCTGCGGAACGGAATAAAATCGAGCCAAAGGAATGAAAATTGCAGTGCATACCGGTAAGTACGACGTTAGCCGCGTTACGTGAGCGTGTCTGGGTTGTGTCTCTTATAAATAGCGAACAATTTGCTCTAAGGACCTAAAAAAGTTGTCCTTAGTAACCGAGTGTATCTTGTATGCAATTTTTTTAACATGGCGAACATAGGAAAACCAACCAAACCATTTTCAAATGTTTCTTATAACCGAGTGTCTCTTGTAGCAGTGTCTCTTGTAACGAGATTTTACTAATATTAAAGAGTCTTAATTGATTTTTTTTTTTTTGCTTTTCGGGCAAAGCAGGAGGCATCTGCAAGGAATCAGTCATTGCGATTCTCAACCAATCCTTCTTGTGTCTTATTATGCAAGCTCTTTTTTTTAGTACAACACAATAAACACGCAGTTTCGTTCGGATTCAGGTGGCTTGTTGCTTTTTGGCCACGAATTTTATTGTCTGCTTTGTACACGTCATGTACGGAACTCAAATACAACATGGCAACACTGACACGAAGATGAAGCGGTGTAGAAGACAGTGACACAAGGAGGAAACGTGCACACACAGCATGTTCAGTATGGTGCATGACCGCTTATGTGCATTGATTCTGCCCCATTTCAAGCTATATCTGATGTGAGTTATCCATGTTGTAATGTACAACTTGGTATAACTTATTTCAATGAAAGTTTTCAATTTTCTCATTGGATGGAGAAACCCGCATCATCATTTACAAAACAGAAATTTAGCACCTGTTGATACGAAGCAAGATAAAGCTGAACAAGTTCGTACGGATTCATGGTACAGGAATGCAAGCATAGAAAACATGGACACCAGAACAACCAAAAAAAAAGATGTTTCTGTCTTCCTTTTTGTTCTTTTTGTGTGTTTTATGTGCACACCTTTCCTCACCAGGGTCTGTCCGTTTTTAATTAGGAAATTACAGAGCTCAATTTACAGAATTTCCATTCTACGGAGCTCACCGTTTTGTATTTGGAATATACAGATAATTCCGTGGTCACAACTACGCAAATCACCGTTTTCCATTCCACGGACAAAAATTTTACAGACGGTCCGTTTTACGGAAACTCCGCTTTTAATCTACGGAAAAGTGTCCGGCAACGTTTTACGTTCAACTTTCACCGTAAACTGAAGAAATTTTTTACAGTGTAGGAAATGAGAATCGACATGTTGCAGACTGGCCAGACCGCACAAAAATTTCGTGGCACGATTATTCGTTGATGAAATTACGTCTTCAAACCATTATCATCACAAGACGTTTACAGCCACATTGCACAAGCATGCTTTAAACAGCCTCTAACAAGTGCCGGAGAGCTGAATGTAGCTGCTGCACTATAACCGCCCCTTGCGCATTTTGGGAAACGCCTTGTTCCTAGCATGGGATCTCCCCGCAACAATGGACGCGGCTAGAACACGATTACTTTTACGGCAATTGTAACAAATCTACTTGTGTATTAACTAAGACCAATGAAATGCTCGCAAAATATTTCCACTGTGCGAATTTTCAAGTCGAAGCTGTGTACTGTGATCTCCAAGCGGTGGAAAATACTGAGGCTTGTCAATAAACAATTGTGTCCCCACGAAAGCAGGAGCTCAAGTCAGCACTCTAACGTTCGCCAATGCAAGCTGTGGTCGGTTACAGCTCTCCAACGTCCAGTTGCATTTACGATGAACACAGTCACGGTAAACGAGGATAGACAACATCGCTGCAGCAAGAAGATTTACGGCGCCTAGCATGGCGTAGAGGTTGTCGTACGATCCCAGGGTGTCCCGAAAAAAACCTGAAATGTGAGACAAGCTAGTCAAAACTTGCGCTAATACAGCGTGCATTCTAACAATCTTTTATCAAAAATTTCGAAACACACTGTTCCTCATTTTAAGAAAGCTTTGTACTGCGTTTACTCCATTAAACAACTGTGACACGCGCGTCCCTCTATTGGAGCTCGAGAGCTGGTATGGTGGCGCTGAGGCGCTAGAACAGACAGCGCCGCGATTAGCGGCGGTGCGCGCAGACACGTCGCGACTTGTTGCAGGCGCTTACCCTGCTTCTACCGCGCGCAACGCCGGCCTACGGGAGCAATGGCCGTGCAAAACCAGCAGCGTGTTTTATTTTGAGGATTTCGCAGAATTGAAAGCGTGGAAAAGTATTCCAAACGAAGCAGCTTGCTCCGAGGCAATGATCTTTAACGTCAGCAATCGTGTTTACGGCGTTAGAGAAGAAATTATGAGTGCAGTGGGCCCCAAGCTCCGATGTTATTGGTAAGATGTGTAGCGCAAATTAAAAGCGTCGACTATAACTTGCGGCTTCAGGTAAGCAAAACGATTGTTATTCGTTCACTCTGTCTCATTCGTTCGCTTTTTTATTACTCAGTTGTCTTCACGCTGAAGGCACATTGTGGGAGCGAGCTGCACATGTAAGGCTGAATCCCAAGGGCGGTGTAAATACGACGCGGCCCTGGCTGTGTTTGGTTTGGTTCTTCACAGGCTGCCAAAGGCCCGGTTCGGGGATAAAAAAGACAAAGTTCATGACCACGATGAGCAAATTTCTAATGGTAGAAAAACAAAACAAAAAGAAAGAAACGCTAAAAATTCAACAGCGTTTTTGTTTACCTCACTCCTCGCACGGCCCGAATCCACGCACTCCCGTAGCTCTTTGCGGTAAATTTCCCAGAAATTTAATGAAATTTTATCTTTGGGAGCTTACCGGTGGTGTTTCTGTAGCTCTTGTAGCAGTACACGCAACAGTACACAATTACACTCTTTTTTGAGCGTGATTCTGCGTCGTTCTTTCGAGTTGCTATGCTTTCGCCCGCACATATTCTCGCTGAACAACGACTTATTAGTAGCGCTCCGCGTCGCAGGCGGCACTACTTGTTCAGCTCGAAGCTGCAGCTCTCGAGTTCTATACCTTAGAATTCTACCACTTTGCGTGCCTCAATATATTTCTCTCCTAGCACACACTCTTACACATAGAGAATGACACAGACGTTGTGCAGGATGAGCGAGATGCGTGTAAAAGTATGCAAAATATTTCTGTAACACATCAAATGTTAATATACAGTCTAAAAATATATATTAAAATAATTGTCAGCCCTTCTACTGGGGTCGAGATGGAAGACCAGCGAAGCTGTACTACGGTGGGAATTATGTATTCCAAATTATGACTATTAAGATGTGATGGTGTAATTGGTTATTTGAAATATTAAAGAATGAGAAATATATATGATCCGGAGGTTTTCATTTATTTAGTGACCGCAGGGATCATAGCCTTATGGTCGCTACGGTACACCGCCATAGAGTGTACGGCAAAGGTTGGCACGTTCTTCATCATCATCATCATGATCATCATCAGCCTATTTATGTCCACTGCAGGACGAAGGCCTCTCTCTGTGATCTCCACTTACCCCTGTCGTGCGCTAGCTGATTCCAACTTGCGCCTGCAAATTTCCTAACTTCATCATCCCATCTGGTTTTCTGCCGACCTCGACTGCGCTTTCCTTCTCTTGGTATCCATTCTGTAACCCTAATGGTCCACCGGTTATCCATCCTACGCATTACATGGCCTACCCAGCTCCATTTCTTCCGCTTAATGTCAACTAGAATATCAGCTATCCCCGTTTGTTCTCCGATCCACACCGCTCTCTTCTTGCCTCTTAACGTAAGTCCTAAAATATTTCGTTCCATCGCACTTTGTGCGGTCCTTAACTTGTTCTCGAGCTTCCTTGTTAACCTCCAAGTATCTGCCCCATATGTTAGCACCGGTAGAATGCAATGATTGTACATTTTTCTTTTCAACGACAGTGGTAAGCTCCCAGTCAGGATTTCGCAATGCCTGCCGTATGCATTCCAACCCAATTTTATACTTCTGTGAATTTCTTTCTTGCGATCAGGGTCCCCTGTGAGTAATTGACCTAGATAAACGTACTGTTTTACAGACTCTACAGGTTGACTGGCGATCCTGAATTCTTGTTCCTTTGCCAGGCTATTGACCATTATCTTTGTCTTCTGCATATTCATGTTCAACCCAATTCTTACACTTTCTTGATTAAGGTCCTCCATCAATTGCTGTAATTCGTCTCCATTGTTGCTGAATACGACAATGTCAACTGCAAACCGAAGGTTGCTGAGATATTCGCCGTTGATCCTCACTCCTAGGCCTTCTCAGTCTAATAGCTTGAATACTTCTTCTCAGCATGCAGTAAATAGCATTGGAGAGATTGTGTCTCCTTGCCTGACCCCTTTCTTGATAAGTAACTTTCTACTGTTCTTGTGGAGAACCAAGGTTGCTGTGGAATTCTTGTATATGTTTGCTAAGATATTCACGTATGCCTCCTGTACCCCTTGATTACGCAATGTCTCTATGACTGCTGGTATCTCTACTGAATCAAATGCCTTTTCATAATCTATGAAAGCAATATAGAGAGCTTGATTGCACTCCGCAGATTTCTCGATTACCTGATTGATGACATGGATATGATCCATCGTAGAATATCCCTTCCTGAAGCCAGCCTGTTCCCTTGGTTGGTTAAAGTCAAGTGTCGCCCTGATGCTATTGGAAATTATCTTGGTGAATATTTATACTGTCACGTAGTAGTGACGCTGAAGTAAACAGTCGTAAAACTGTGTATGACAAAACTTATTTTTTATTGGGCGAACCTGTGCCCATAAAAGCAAGCTGCGCTCGAAGCACAACGAAAGCGGCGAACACAGTCGGCGGTCGTCGAAATCTGATCAGGGGCGAAACGCGTCGGCTTTTATACCTGAGTCATCGAAGGTTCCAGATTAATCCATGATGCCCACGGGTCTTCCAGAAAGTTCTAGACAATTCGCGTCGGTCATACAATCAGATAACATAAGCGTCGGTGAAAACAGGCAACGGAAAGAAGCATCGATAACGTTCTAGAAACTTCCGATAAAGGCGCGCCCTGCGCCAAGCGATAATGTTTAACATTTGTTAGCCGGTGGAAAGCGGCCACCGGTGAAAGATAAACATGTATACGAGTCAATACCCTCCCCTTAAAAAGCATAGTCCCGATGCTACAAACACGAAAGCGAAAACAAAACCACGCGTACAGGAAGGAACAAAAATAACAAAGCAACAAAGGACCTAAGTTCGTCAGCGGGCGTAGAAAGGCTTAAGACGCACCACGTGGATGACTTCAGGTCGTGCGCGGCGCCGCTTTGATTGCGAAATACTGTCTGGCACGACCTGATAGTCCAGTGCGCCAATCCGTCGGATGATCTTATATGGTCCGAAATAGCGACGTAAGAGTTTCTCGCTAAGGCTAAATTCACGCCTTGGTCTCGAAGCTGTCGGAAGCAGCAAAATCTTGCAAAAATCCGCCCGCCTAGGCGGCAAAACAGGCAGAAAAAGAGGCGGCGAGCCAAATCGGTCTCGGAGCGATTTTTTCGCCATGGCGAAGCGGAAACGCGGCGGAAAGTCGTTTGCTTCACTGGAAGCTACACTAGCATGTAAACCGGTCGTAAACTTGAACATGGCACCAAAGGTGTAGGCTGCAATGCTGATCGACGCGATCAAGAACCACCCCTTTCTCTGCGACAAGAGTGGTACTAAAACGTACTGTCAGCAATACTCGCGATAGTATCAAACGTCGCGCGACCGGAGGTGCGGCAACGAAGCCTTGGCGAGACCCAACTTCTCGCGCTTTTGCAAAGTCAGGCGAACCCACCACCTCCGTTTCCGAGGTGTCCGCGTCTTCCGTTTATTCATAGTCCATTTCTAGAAAACAAGTAGGTAGAAGTATAAAAGCCATTTCTTCTTCCACTTCCATGGCATACTCCTCGTTTGCGCTCCATAATTCTCCTCGCACGTGCACGGTATGTTGCCGAAGTCGCGGGCTGCTTTTCTCGTCGCGACGATGGATTGGGAGCGTAGGTCTCTTGTAGTACGCACAGGCTTTGGCGAGCCCCAACATAAGGGCCAGCCCGGGTTTTAGCTGTGGTGTTCCCGTTGCCCCTTTGGTGTCCTGGAGGCGCCGACAATACGAAATGATGAATTGTTATTACAACTTGTAAATAAAAGCTATTAAAGAAATACTATCACGCCTAGGCGCCAACCTGTGACTCAACGCTACCGCGCCCGTGTGAGGAGAATTACGGAACGCCAACGAGGAATTTACCGAAGGTCGCAGATGACACGCGAAGTTGCGCAAAATGATCACTTTTGATGACGGTACGTGGGTCAATGAATGAACATACGGCTCGAAATCATGCGATAATGAGCGCCACCACGCCGACAAACGTACGCAGACTAGATGGATGTGGACAAAAACGGCAACGGCGGCCGCGGCGGTTGCAAAACAAATGTGAACACCTTGGACAGGCGCGGAAAAAATTTTCCGGCCGCTTTGGCCTTTCCGCCCGCTTGCCGCTTCCCAAGTGTGAACGTAGGCTAAGTCCTCGTCGGCATATCGGAGTCCAGACCCAAACACGGTCTCCGGGCTGGTACTCGACGTAGCGTCGTCGAAGATTGTAGTGTCGGCGGTCGGTTCTCTGCTCGTTCTTGATGCGCAGGCGGGCGAGCTGTCGACTTTCTTCGGCACGCTGCAAATAGGTGGCAACGTCGAGATTTTCTTCGTCGGAGAGATCCGGTAGCTTGGCGTCAAGCGTCGTTGCCGGTTTCCTTCCGTAGACCAGGTTGAACGGCGCCATGTGCGTCGTTTCTTGCATGGCCGTGTTGTATGCTAAGGTCCGTACGGAAGGATGGCATCCCACATCTTGTGTTCGACGTCGACGTACAGTCAACCACAAAAGTTTGCGGACCACGCGAGCACGTGGCCAAGAGCTTCTTCGCGACACTTCCGCTACGTCACCAGCGATCGACAGCAGCGCTACGTTGAAGACGCATCCCTCCTTAAATCTATGGCCTGTCTATTTTCGCACTGTGCGCAAATATTTTCTACCTATCTCTTTCAACGTGACGCGCTCTTTGTTAGCCAGGGCTACTTGCTTATATTTTGAGAGCAGAATATCAGTACAAGTAATCAGACAGCGTATTCTTCGGCTGTTATCAGTTCTATTTTCGCGTAGCCACGCTGTTTTTTTTTTCGTGAGTGCGTGAGTGAGCGGTGAGGCAGCCATGGGACACAGATGCTTAGTCAGTAGGCAGAATTTTTCCGTTCCTCCCCCATCGCTAAGTGACAGTAGCGGCCGGGATTTGATCGCCTGCGCCCAGGTTTTGCGGCGCAAAGCCCGAACCACAGCGCTGCTATAGTGGTTACATTTAGGAAATTAAGAAATAATCGGGTGCGATGACTCTTTTTATAACCCTTTGCGACACGGCGTCCTCGTTTGGGGACTCGAACTTCGGAGGCGCGTCCCACGCCACGTGTTTCTTCAAATGACCTAAAACTCAGTGTGCACATTCGTGTCCGCTTCCTGATGGGACAACTAGCGGTCAGTTAACTTCATTGTCCTGCGTATTGCTGCAGATGATCACTTTGCTGGAGACACTACCATGTTAGACAATCGTTCGACCTGCCGCGTTCCAAGACCAACGTCAAGAGTATTTTTTTTCTCCGGTCGACAAGAATACAACCGAAAAAGCAAGTGTGCATGCGTTTCGGGCCTAATAGTTGATTCTTTTTATGCAAGCATTGAAGCTGACGGATTTCAGAATAATTAGATAATGAGTTATACGCTAATTAATTTTTTTTACTGAAACTCGCACAAAACAGCACATTGCTTCGTCTTCTTTCTTGGAATGTAATAGTGAGCGTCTTGAAATGATGCCATGCGCATTTGACGCATTTGCAGACAGTGCATCATAATTCGTGTCTGAAGGGGATGAATTTATTCACAAGACATTTACGGAAGTGTCATGAAACATAGGTCTCTCAATGATCTAGTAGGAAGTGAAATGTCCGCCGTTTTCTAGCACCTTATTGATGCGTGTGGGCATCGACTCGTACAAAGATTCAGTAATCTCCGGTCGACCGCGCAGGCTTTCCCATTCTTGTGCGATCGCTTGCCACAGCGTATCGGCCGTGCGGCCGCGGTTGGCTCGTGTGGACAGCCGTTTCTTCAACATGCCCCAGACATTTTCTATGGGATTCAAGTCGGCGCCACATGGAGGCCACTCAAGCTGGCAAACAGCATGTTCTTCTAGCAATGACTGGACGATACGTGCTTTATGGATCGGGCCGCGGTCGTGTTGAAAAAAATAGCAGCCGTCGCTGAAGGGACCGTCCAGCGCATACGGAACGAGGTGTCTAGTGATGACGTCGCAGTACCGTGACGCAGTGAAGGGCCCTTCCAGACGCACAAGGGGACCAAGGCCATCTTTGCTGATTGCTCCCCACACGCTCACGGAACACCGTCCAATGGATAGAACACTCTGTGTGTAATTAGGCAGATATCTGCAAGAAATAGCATACAATTGGGTTCCAGCGGCGCGTCTAAAAATGTTGTGATTCCTCTTGCGTATGAACTTTATAATGCTGCTATAGAGTTGCAATAGAAAACGTGCAAACATCATTAGATAGTACTGAAAGACTCACTGGCAGCTTTTAATTAGCTTCAGAGTAAGTAGTACTATGAAACAATCGTTAATGTTTTCAACATAATACCACTACAGAAAAATCTCGTAATGTCCAAAAGCTCATTTTACGTGAAACATGTTGTGATGCAGAATTAGCTTCGTGAATTAACTGCCAATACACTGTAAACACACCTGCAGTTTAGTGGACGCCAAACCCGCTTCCGTTGGTCCCAGCGCGTGGAAAAAGTTGACTCGTCGCTAAAGATGACATCGCCCCATTTCTCTGTTGTCCAATCTTTCATTGCTGTAGCGAACATGAGTCGTTCTTGTAGCTGGCTGTCTGAGAGGCAGGGCTTCTGTGCTGCTAAGAAAGACTGCAGGCCATGCTCACTCAGCCTTCTTCGTACAGTCTCAGACGATACCGTGAGCGAGAGTGCTTCTCGGATATCCTCTGCACTTTGAAAAGGATCAGCCACGATGGCGGCCGTAATCAGGCGGTCCTCTTCCTCAGTCGTGGCCCTTGGACGCCCACTGCGCTCCATATCTGTGAATCTGTCATCGTCGCGGAAAGCTTGAATAATCCTATTCACGGCAGTCCGGCTCCTGTTGGTTCGGCGGCAGATTTCGCGCTGAGGTATTCCCTCTATAAATAAACGCACAATGTGCCTTCTTTCGTCAAGTGGAACACGCAGCGGCATCTTTCCAAATAGGCAATCACCACGTTGCCTGAAGCAAGTCTACTACGTTTTCAGCGACTGATGCGAAGATGCGCCTATGTGTGAAAGAAAATTTTCTATGCATCCGCTTTTTCTTTATTTTTGATGACAGTGAAACACCTCCCTACCCTTTCTCTCAAGATGCAGAAGCAGCAACACTCATTGGACCAAGATGCTGCCAACCAAAGTGCGCCAGTAAACGTCGCGTAAAAAAATCGTCGCAGTGCTTCGTGAAACTTATCTACCCACTGGCACACCAGTCGACAAAGGTTGCAGTGATTGCTCCGATACTGCTATCAAGCCAGATATGTGGCGGTCTTATCGCAGACAGCGCTCTGCGTCAACACAACGAATTAACAATGTCATGCACGGGAATAAAAAATTAACAGGCAGGCAAGTACCAAGAGGGCTCATATCCGGGAGAGCGCCCCTGTCGCCGCTAGGTGGCGTACCGCTAGATGGCGCGGATAGGCAGTCTGGCACGCGCTCGCGTGGTCCGCAAACTTTTGTGGTTGACTGTACGTTGCCAGCATGTCGGCGATGGTCTTATTTCGGCGCTCGGTGAGGCCATTCGTCTGCGGATGGTAGGCGTTGGTCCGGCGATGGCTTGTCTGGCTGTAGCGCAGGATGGCTTGAGTTAGTTCAGCCGTGAATGCCGTACCTCTGTCGGTGATGAGGACTTCTGGGGCACTGTGACGCAGGAGGATGTTCTCAACGAAGAATCGGGCTACCTCGGCAGCACTGCCTTTGGGCAACGCTTTTGTTTCGGCGAAGCGGGGAGGTAGTCCTTAGCTACTACGATCCATTTATTCCGGGATCGCGACGTCGGAAAAGGCACCAGTAAGTCCATCCCGATCTGCTGGAACGGTCGGCGAGGTGGCTCGATCGGCTGTAGAACTCCGGCTGGCCTTGTCGGCGGTGTTTTTCGTCGCTGAAAGTCTCAGCATGTCCTTACGTAATGGACGACGTAGGCAGAGAGGCGAGGCCAGTAGTATTTTTCTTGTCTCCTCGCGAGCGTGCGGGAAAAACCGAGGTGTCCAGCGGTTGGGTCGTCATGGAGAGCTTGCAGAACCTCTGGACGCAATGCTGGGGGTACCACGAGGAGGTAGTTGGCTCGGAGAGGCGAGAAGTTCTTTAGGAGAATGTCGTTTTGCAAGAAAAACGACGTCAATTCTCGCCTGAACGCCTTCGGCACAATGACGGTCTTGCCTTCCAGGTAGTCTCCAAGGATCCTTAGTTCCGGGTTCCTTAGCTCCTGGTGTTCGGCGAATTCGTCGGCACTGATGAGTCCCAAGAAAGTGTCGTCACCCTGGTGGTCCTGTGGCGGCGGTTCGACGGGGGCGCGAGACAAGCAGTCGGCGTCAGAGTGCTTTCGCCCGGACTTATAAACGACGGTGATGTCGAATGCTTGAAGTCTCAGACTCCATCGTGCGAGGCGACCTGAAGGATCCTTCAAGCTAATTAGCCAACACAAGGCGTGGTGGTCGCTCGCCAAGCTGTGGACGTGCCGCGTTGACGGCGATTCCTCGTGGGCACATCTCGCGGTATGGGCATCGGTGGTAGACATCGCCGGCTTCCCCGCAGTGATAGCAGAGCGGGCGGTGGTCGGGGGCGCGCCAAATGTCCGTCTTCCTCTGGTAGCTGCGCTGGGCGACGGGCTGGCGTGCTGGCGGCGGTGGACGACGGAACTGTGGCGTTACGGGACCCTGGCGCGAGCGCGGAGGGGGGCCTTGATGACGGGCGACGGTGGCGTAGGTCATCGCTTGCGGCTGTGGTTGAGGCAATGCTGGAACTTCTGGCACTTCCAGTGACCGCTGGATCTCTTCTTTAACTATGTCAGCGTTCGAGGCCACCTGAAGCGGCGACCTTGGACATAACTTCTGCAACTCTTCGAGTACGACCGCTCTGATCGTCTCTCGCAGGTCGTCGGCGCCTAGCGGTTGAGCTTCGGCGTAGTTGGTCAGGGCACGGCGGTTATATTGCCAGGCGCGCATTTCAAGCGCCTTCTCGATCGTTGTGGCCTCTGAAAGAAATTCTGCGACAGCCTTGGGCGGGTTGCGCATAAATCCGGCGAATTGTTGCTCCTTGACACCCCGCATCAAGAACCGAATTTTTTTTTCTTCAGGCATGTCGGGTTCGGCATGGCGGAAGAGGCGAGTCATCTCCTCCGTGAAGATCGTGATGTTCTCGTTCGGCAATTGAACTCTGGTTTCTAAGAGAACTTCAGCTCTTTCCTTTCGCACGACACTCGTGAAGGTTCTCACGAAGTTCTCACGAAATAGGTCCCATATAGTCCCAAATAGGTCTCAAACCAGGTCCGAGCAGCGTCATGCAACGAAAATTGACATGGCGCAGCTTGTCATCGTCGCTCCATTTGTTGAATGTCGCGGTCCTCTCGTATGTCTCCAGCCAGGTTTCAGGGTCTTCAGCAGATGATCCACGGAAGGTCGGTGGCTCCCGAGGTTGTTTCAGCAGGATGGGTGACGCTGGGGCTGCCATTGGGGTCGTTGACTTGGCCTTGTTCGCTGTGGTCTTCTCGGGAAGAAGTCCAGACTCCGGCAAAAGTCCTTGCTGCCTACGGCTAGCTCGCTGGTCCTTGGCGACGTTGGCGTTGTCCTCCGGTTTCGGGCTTGGATCGCGGCTTTGCGGGGGCGTTCGCTGCATGAACGCACTGGCACCTCCACCAGATGTCACGTAGTAGTGACACTGAAGTAAACAGTCGTAAGATTGTGTATGACGAGACTTATTCTTTATTGGGCGAACCTGTGCCCACAAAAGCAAGCTACACTCGAAGCACAACGAAAGCAGCGAACACAGTCGGTGGTCGTCGAAATCTGATCAGCGGCGAAACGCGCCGGCTTTTATACCTGAGTCATCGAAGGTTCCAGATTATTTCCTGATGCCCGTGGGTCTTTCAGAAAGTTCTAGACAATTCGCGTCGGTCATACAATCAGATAACATAAGCGTCGGTGAAAACAGACAACGGAAAGAAGCAGCGATAACGTTCTAGAAACTTCCGATACAAGCGCGTCCTGCGCCGAGCGATAACGTTTAACATTTGTTAGCCGGTGAAAAGCGGCCACCGGTGAAAGATAAACATGTATACGAGTCAATACAATACTGAAACTAAGCTAATGGGTCTAGAATTCTTCAATTCTTTAACGTCTCCCTTCTTATGAATTAGTATAATGTTGGCGTTCTTCCAGCTCTCTGGTACACATTAAGTTGTGAGTCATTGCGTATAAAGGGCCGCAAGATCTTCAAGCATGATTTCACCTCCGTCTTTGATTAAATATACTGTTATTCCATCTTCTCCAGCAGCTTTTCCCTTGGTCATTTCTTTCAAGGCCCTTCTAACTTCATCGCTAGTTATTGAAGGAGCCTCTGTATCCGGTTCATCACTATTTCGAATGAAAGTAGCTTGGCTGTTTTGGGCATTGTAGAGGTCAGTATAGAATTCTTCCGCTGCCTTTACTATGTCATCGAAATTGCTGATGATATTGCCATGCTTATCTTTCAGTGCATTCGATGCATTCGAATGCACTGAAAGCATTCTGATGCATTCTTTCAGTGCATTTCAGTGCATTCGATTTCGATGCCAAGCTTTCTTCTTACTGATTTAATGCTGCGTCCATATTTTACGGCTTCCTCAATCTTTCCCACGTTATAATTTCGAATATCCATTACTTTCTTCTTGTTGATCAGTTTTGACAGTTCAGCGAATTCTATCAGATTTCTTGAGTTGCGCATTTTCATGTTTTGTCGTTTGGTCCATTAGGTCCTTTGTTCCTTGGGAGAGTTTACCTACTGGTTGCCTTGGTGCCTCACCTCTCACTTCAATTGCTACTGCTGAGATCAACCTAGTTACGGTTTCATTCATTACCTCTATGTTGTCTTTATCTTCTTTTTCTAAAGCTGCACATTTGTTTGCGAGCACCAGGCTGAATTGCTCTGCTTTTACCCTTACTGCCTCTAAGTTGGCCTGTTTCCTCTTGACTAATTTCACTCTTTCTCTCTTCAATTTGAGAGAAATCCTAGACCTCACTAACCTATGGTCACTGCACTAAACCTTACCTAACACTTCTACATCCTGCACTATGCTTGGATCGGCAGAGAGTATGAAATTTATTTCATTCCTTGTTTCTCCATTAGGGCTTTTCGAGGTTCACTTCCTGTTGCTGCGCTTCCTGAAGAAGGTATTCATTATTCCGGGCCTATTCCTTTCAGCGAATTCAACTAATAACTCTCCTCTTGCATTCCTAGAATCGATGCCATAGTTGCCAATTGCTTGCTCACCAACCTGTTCTTTCCCCATTTTTGCATTTAAGTCGCCCATGACTACAGTATACTGAGTTTGCACCTTTCTCATTGCTAATTCAATATCTTCATAAAAGTGTTCTATTTCTTCATCATCGTGACTAGAGGTTGGGGCGTAGGCTTGTACTACCTTCATTTTGTACCTCCTATTCAGCTTTACTACGATGACTGCTACCCTCTCATTAATGCTGTAGAATTCATCAATGCTGCCCGCTATGTTGTTATGGACTAGAAATCCTACCCCGAATTCTCTCTTATCTGAAAGACCTCTGTAGCAGAGGACGTGGCCGTTAGTCAGCACTGTGTAAGTCTCACCAGTTCTTCTAATCTCACTAAGGCCAGTAATATCCCAGGCAATGCCTGATAATTCTTCAAATAGTCCTGCTAAGCTAGCCTCACTCGAGAGGGTGCGCGTGTTGAACGTTGCCAGGTTCAGTTTCCATTGGCGGCCTGTGGGGACCCAGCGATTCTTAGTACCCTCTGCCATGTAGCAGGTCTGACCACTGCCTTGGTCAGGTGCTCCGCAGCCACTGCGTACTGAGGGCCATGGGTTTAATTGTCGGAGTCATGGGGAGGTAGTGGCCGAATACTGCACCATGGAGGCCAATTCCTGTTCTGGTGAGGGAGTGACTTTTGATGAAGCTTAGTGGGCCTTCCTAGTTTGGTTGCACCTGAACTAGTATAGCCCCACTAGCTCTCGGCTTCATAAACACGTTCTTGATAACCACGTCACCAATGCCGCGCGCATTCGGTACGAACGCGGGTAAAATGCCGCCGCCCTCGACAACACTTCTGCGCGTTATTTGTGAGACCGCACACAACCGCTGTCAAAACGCTGGCGTGAGCAAGCGCGCCCTCAGAAGCAAGCAAAGGTTCATGCGGTCTATCGCTTCAGTGGAAACTGAGCGGCAAAGGTAGGAGCCGTGTTGCAGATCGCTTTCAAGATACGGTGCGCGCGATCACCTCTGGCCGCGCAAAGTACAAGAACGCAGTTAATTGCTCGCAGAGAAAAAGCCGCACTGACTTACTCTTGTGCTGCCTTCCCGCTTTCCTCCTTTCGCGAGGGTGATTGAAGCGCCAGTTCCCCTTGCACCCGGTCGCAAATACACATTTGGTGCCGCAGCTAGACATCGCCTCCCCTCTTTCCCGTCCCCTCACTTCCTTTCGCGCGACGGAAGAAGTCACGTTTGCTCTCCGCCGTGCGTTCACTCCCCGTGAAAGCGCGCGTCCCTCGCGCGCTTTCACTCGTGCATACAGCATACGGCCAATGAGAGTTTTTATTGCGATAGCAATTATATGGACACTTCAACCGCATTTCTGCCGTCGCCGTCGTCGTCGCCATGAGGTTCCCTATAAATAAAATCTTCGCCGCGCGCCGTATGCCCGAGCGGAAGCGTGCGGGGACGCGCGCTATCACGGAGAGTGAACGCACTCAATATCCCACGCGCAAGCAAGTAAGCGGGAAGCCAGCGCCGGAAGGAGCGGGGGGGGGGGGAGGGGGGCGCACTTCTCCTCTGCCAACAACCGCGCCCGTCGCTCGCCCCCACCGTCTCTTATCTCCACACGGCTCTGACCTTTATGCGCCGTGCATTCGCCGCTCAGTTTCCGTTGACGCGATAGACCGCACGTACCTTCGCACGCTGCGGCGGATGCGCTTGCTGCCAGCGTTTTGACAGTCGTTGTCTGCAGTCATTAAGTGTGATCTATTCATGTTTGTTTGTGCGCGCTCACACCACGCTTGTTCATTCAGTTAGTAATAGTCGGGCCACATTTTCCAACGCACGCTACACATGCAATGCTGCCCGGATCGGCAGTGCAGCGCTACAGGTGTGTCCCTTCGCACGCGCTGCCCACGGGAAGCGCTTTTCATCAACACCACCGTGTCACACGCGCCTTCTCGTGGTCATCGACTCTCTCTTCATGTCGGTCTACTTACGCCGCATCACACCTGCTTACTTAATCAGCTCATGTTTACTACAATTCATATTGCTACCAAAGCCGCTCACCCTACTTCGTATGACATTGCTATGTTGCTATCGCATTCATTGCTTCGCCCTTAGGGCGAAACTATGACATTTTTTTCTACACGCGGACACGACCATCGGAGACTGAGCTACAGTATTCTAGCCACTGTAACTGAGCCCTTAACAGCTTCGCTATAAAACGCCATCAGAATTGGCGGACGCTTAAGCTTCGCCTTTAAGAGTGGAACGCAATAGCATTCGAAGATCCCCAAGTACTTATCAGGATGTTTTCTCGTATGTCCAAATTACAGTCTCACGCTATCACGTCTGTACGTTGTGCTTAAGTCGTACTTTACAATTTTTCTGACGGATTTTGCTTTGAGAAATGGAATTTTTGTTCAGTAACGCCTTGCGCCACGCGAAGGGCCCCGCCCGGATGGAGTGGTTCGGGATGATGTGGTTCGGCATGATTATTTCCGCCAGACGCCGATGCTTAACGCCGACACCGAGGCCGACGCCGCATTTTCTGCGACACGGGGCTCTTAACGCTATCGCATTAAAGAACCCGCGTGCATAAGGTGGAGCCATATGTTCTCGAACACACGGTTGCTGCTCATAAGCCTAGGCAGCAGTATTACAGACGGGGTCTCGGGACCATCTCATGAGCTGTGACTCAGATGTGGCGGAGCAAATAAATATACCGACCTAGCCGCGGGCCACAAATATCATTCACGTCAGTGCCACTGACAAATACGTCACATCGCCTTTTATCGGATGTGGCATCAGCACCACTTTATTTTTGGTGTCTACGGAATTGTACTTTCATCACCTTGACGACTCTAAACCACTGATTAACCAGCATGTTTTGAACTTGTTGGCTTCTACGGAAGCTTTGCAACGCTACGTCGAATACCTCGGACAGGTGCGTCTACTTAAACTGCATGTGTGCAGCGCATGCAGCAGTAGATCCGCTTATGCAATACATCAGCACCTACGACAGCTTGATAACTCCCCTTCAATTCATAAATAAATAGTCCACAGACTTGGGCAGCGTCACTGTGTTTCATAAAAGCTGACAGTGCTGCCAGTATTAGCACTGTCCAAGGCGAGCTGTGGTTCCTAATTATATTTTCTTACAAGTTCGTTGTTTGCGGGCCTGCTGCCTGCCTGCCCACCGGCACCAGTCATGACTATGTATTAATGCCCTTCTCACAGGGCAGTTGGTGTCGCGAGTGCTAATGAATTAAGGTTATTTCTACACTTCCCGTGATGCATCAGTATTAACAAGAATATTGAAGAATGAATGCAGTAGTTCTTCAATCAAAGATGGTAAAAGATTTCATTGATCTGCTGCTAATAGAAATAAAATTAGGCCAACTATTCCAGGTGACGTTTCCGAGGAAACATCCTTTAAAAGAAGGATTTAAATCATGCGAGATACATATTCAAGCGAATATTATATACGCTCGCCTGCTCCGGCGATGTAACGCTAAAGCTGCTAGCGTTACACCGCCGGCGCAGGCGAGCGTATACAATACTCGCTTGAAAATGTATCTCGCATAATTTAAATCCTTCTTTTAAAGGATGTTTCCTCATATCCGCATTGCATATGCGGATATGAGCCAGGGATATGCGGGTATGTGCCAGAGACAAAAAAATTATGCGGTTCTACGTGCCATAAGCACGGTCTGATTATGAGGCACGCCGAAGTGGGGGACTGCGGAATAATTTGGACCACCTGCAGTTCATTAGAGTGCACCTAAATCTAAGTACATGGGTGTTTTTGCTTTTCGCCCCCATCGAAATGCGGCCGCTATGGCCGGGATTCAATTGCCGTGAAAGGGACAAGAAATAAAAAAGAAAAGACAGATCAAAAGGAAAGACAGAACGAAAGGAAGCAAGAACGAAAAAGCAGGTGCGGGGAAATCTGCACCGGCCCGGATTACGCGACGCGTGCGACCAGTCAGGGTCGTTTGGTGGGTCGCGGGGAGGGAAAGCGAACGAAAGGGCATTGGCGCGCGCTTCACTCTCTTCAGATTAGTTTCGTTGAGCGGATCGGAAGGCGTCGGGTGGTGCGTTCCGTCGAGGAACAGGCTGCGTTTGAGCAACCGCGCCGCGAACTCGCTGGGGACAGGGCTCGTGGTCGCCGTTTCGGTTCAAGCATGAGGGCTTCCGCAGCCCAGGCGAAACCCCGAGTTGAGGACTCCGAGTTGCGGGAGCGCGATGTTGAGGCCTAACATCCGCGAAGAGCCGCCCACTCTGACCTTTAGGGCAAACAAAGGAGCACGCCGGCGACAGCGTCGTCTAGCCACTAGCTTTGCTTACCTCCATTTCCTCGACAGGAGAAGGGCTCTCAATTTTTTTCACTACTCGACCCGTCAGTGCAGGGAAGGCCTTATGGCTGAGTTGCTATCACAGTTCATTGATTAGCGATTCAAGATTAGTTGATTAGGTTCGTAAGTTCACATACTCAGGCAGATATTTCATTTAGCATATTGTAGAGAAGCCCTGGTAAAGCTACATGGATTCACGTGATCTTGAAGCCATCATTCCTTCTAAAACTATTTGCCGAAATAAAATTATTAATTAAGCTATACATTTCTGAATTTCATACATGAGAATGTTTTGTCAAATTTGTTCCCCAGGTAACTATAGGCAAACCGCTCTACCTTCTGTGAGCTTGTTTTGTTATTGTTCAATTCCTACTGACTATTATCTATGTGTAGCGTAGTTAAACAAAAATGTAACAAAACTGCGCGGCACACGCTGCACAGTCACAGCGTAAGCTAGAGGAGCGTAAGAGTAGCTCTAATTTCGGCACCACGCACAACAGTGTCTTCGGGGCAAATTCTCTTCGCCTCGTTTTGACGAGAACGATCTGAACTGTCTGCTCGGCGTCGACGGCGAGCTGCGGCTTGTAATGCTCTCTGCACAGCAGTCTGCTGAGCTCGATGATGCGTAGTGGTTGTAGCCGCGCACGTAGCTCTACGATTCGCTTCTTCAGCGGCGTTTCTTATCTTGCGAAGAGACGCCATAACGTGTACCGAAGAGGTATCCAGAATACGTGGCGCACATGTCACATCGGGATCGCGTTGATTGCGCGCCTCGTCTGAATCGCATCTCGTCGCCTGCACCTGCGCACACTGCGTTTGCACGCCCCTTAACTACAGGTTTTCCCGCTGAATTTAATCCGATTGCCAGCTAATTTAATCCAAGCGCCGGTCAATTTAATCCACAAGTCACACATTTAATCCCAATGCCAACTAATTTAATCTACGCGCCAAGTAATTTAATCCTCACGCCGTGAATTTAATCCAATGTGTAGGTCCACTTGCGGGGTGTTATAGGAAGTTCCAAATAACGACGAAATGTTATAATTTTGCGCAGACCAAACATAACTGAAGTAGACTTCTTCATACGCTACGAAGCATAATTGAAACCACATGAAAAAGAGTCACGTGACATAACGTAACTTTCTTGAGCCTCTCATGGGACATTCCCAAACATACTGACATGGATATCAAACGAACGGGAATTGAAGAAGCTATGCGGTGGTGCGCACATAACGAATGTCAAACCAGGAGCAAAAAAGGTGTCACGTGACCTCACGTATATTTCGCTGGTGCATGCGTGATTCCCAACCATATTGACATGGATATCAAACGAACGGGCTTCGAAGAAGCTTTACGATGGTACACACGTAACGAACGTCAAACCAGTTGGGAAAATGGTGTCACGTGACCTCACGTATAATTCGCTGGTCCATGCGTGATTGTAGACCATATTGATATGCATATCAAACGATCGGGCTTCGAAGAAGCTTTGCGATGGTACACACGGAACGAACGGCAAACCAGGTGGGAAAGTGGTATCACGTGACCGCACGTATAATTCGCTGGTCCATGCGCGATTCCAAACTATATTGACATGGATATCAAACGAACGGACTTCGAAGAAGCTTTGCGATGGTACACACGTAACGGACGTCAAACCAGATGGGAAAAGCCTGTCACGTGACCTCACGAATAATTCGCTGGTCCATGCGTGATTGTCAACCATATTGACATGGATACCAAACAAAAGGCTTCGAAGAAGCTTTGCGATGGTACACACGTAACGAACGTCAAACCAGGTGGGAAAAAAGGTGTCACGTGACCTCACGTATAATTCGGTGGTCCATGCTTGATTCCCAACCATATTGACAGGGATATCAAATGAACGGGCTTCGAAGAACCTTTGCGATGGTACACACGTAACGAACGTAAAACCAGGTTGGAAAATGGTGTCACGTGACATCAACCTTTCTTCAGGCTCTCATGGGTCATTCCCAACCATACTGACATGTATATCAAACGAACGGGAATTGAATAAGCTGCGCGATGGTACACACATAACGAACGTCAAGCCAGGTGGGTAAAGGGTGTCACGTCACCTCACGTATCTTTCGCTGGTCCATGCGTGATTCCCAACCATACTTACGTGAATATCAAACGAATGGGCTTTGAAGAAGCTCTGCGATGGTACGCACGTCGCGTACTTCAAACAACGTGAAAAAGAGTCACGTGACATCACGTTACTTTCGCCAGGCTCTCATAGGTCATTCCCAACCATACTGACATGGATACCAAACGAACAGGCTTCGAAGAAGCTCTGAGTTTGTAACCACACAAAGCACGTCAGACCACCTATAAAGCAGTGTCACGCGACCTGAAAACTTACAACAGCCATTGGGTGATTAACGAGCATACTAATATGCATATAAACAAACGGCAATTGAACAGCCACTGTTACTGTTGCCACGTAAAATGACGAAACCGAAAAGAAAAGCGCGTGACGCAACTTCCTGTAACTCGGCATCGAATGCGACTTACTGTTGAATCGATTGACATGGATATCACGGCAAAAGGAATTTACCTTGAGAGGAGGTGGTACTCATAGAACTTAATCGGTAATGCCTGGCATAATTATTTTTTGTTTCCTCGCCGACGCACAGGAAGACTGAAATATGTGCGAATTCTGGTTTTAGTAGTTGCTATTCACACATTAACTATACTATCGAATTGCTGTGAAGTTCGCGTTACTCGGAATGTTGTGTTAATTGCGCGTAATTACTGCACACTGAACTGGAATAAGATAGTTTCATATTTCTGCGTATTTTCTGATTTTCTTTTTTTTTCTTTTTGGTCAAATTGTTCGTTATCTGTTATGAAGAAACAAATGTTCAAAATTTATGCTACTATAATGATTAAATGTCTTACCTTCGCTAATTACGAATTTTCCTGGAGATACAAGCCACGTCACACTCTTCGTGTGACGTGGCTAGGGAACTCGCCAAAAGAATACTTACGCTATAAAAAAAGTACTTCAAGACTCTGCCCGTTAGTAACTTCGAAAGGGTACTCCCGGCTTATAAAATGCGGACTTACGGCAATGTGTCGTAAGAACCCTGCTGCAGTTAGGCAGTTTTATTGCTGACCAAAAGACCGCTATAACGCTACAATCGCGCAAATACGCATGCTATTAGAAAACGATGCTAAAAACATTTCCTTGAAATATTTTTATTTATTAATTCATTCATTTCTTTTCGCTGCACATCACTCTTACGTTGGTGCATTGTATTGAAGTTCGGTAGATGGCAGATACAACAGTACCTCAAATTCCTAAAAGTGTAAAGCGCCATTGATTTTTCCTAAATACATCAGCAATAAAGTGTTCTGAAACGCGCTGGATGTGAAACAACGTTCAAGTAGTCAACATTTTGTCTGCGGTAATTGCGCACATTGCTCGGCGGATTATGAGCGTAGGTGAGTTCACACTTTCTTAGCGTTGAGCCATAGGCGCCCGACTACGGGGGGAGGGGGGGGGGGCTCTGGGCTCTAGCCCCCTCCGGAATTTCTCCGGGGGGGGGGGGGGGCTTGCCCCCCCCCCGCCCCTAAAATGCCATTACTGGAGTTCTCTTACCCACATAAGTTGAGGGTTCTCTTGCGGTGCCTCCACATTTTCACTTTTGTTGTGGCTAAAAGCTTACGGCACCATTGTTCGCGGGGACGTGCACAGCTTTTAATTTATACTTTCGCTTTATTTCGGAAAATTCTGACAATAGGATGACAAGCGCATTAGAAGCACCATCGGCGGCTACCTCACCCGTGTTTCCTCACTTTAACATTTTTTTTAACATTTCCACGCACAGACACAATATATTTAAATACATACAAAGGACAAAGTTTATTATATTTTTAAAGAGAAGGAGGTATCCAACTAAAGGGATAGCCTATACCTAGAAAATGACTATGTTGATGTATGTTCACCTCACTTCAAATTACTTTGTGTGCTTTTTTGACCTTGAAAAAAACCTGCAGACATCAGTGACCCCTTCGGTAGAGTCTTCTATCAACGGCGTGTGAAAAGCACGTGAGTGATATGTGTCTCAATATTGATTCTCTTTCCAGTAGGCAATGCTAACGACTGCCGACAAAATAAAATAAAAAAGCTCTTCTAATTATTTACAACTTTTACGCGTTAGGGATGGAAACATCGCTTCTTGCATGCAGAGGCCATAAATACGGAGTGTTTCAGCAAACACTTTCAAAAAAATTTTAAAGGTTGCCTGTGGCAGATAGCACAATTCTAGTTCATGAGCTGGTCTACTCGAAGAGGTGGACGTTACTTCACAAAAAATTGAAATGCATAATCGATTAATTAAAAAATCACCAATTAGGTTTTTAACATAGTAACTTATGGCCCGTGTTGCAATTTACAAATTCTAGCCGTGGAATTCGCAAGGCGGATGCTCTAGGAACTAATTCTCAGGATGGCACCAGTTTCGAGATAATTCTCGAACATTGTGGAGAAATGAATTGGCGTTCCTGTTACTTTTGCGCTTACCCGCCGTGGTTGTTTAGTGGCTATGGTGTTGGACTGCTAAGCAGTGAGGTGGCGGTATCAAATCACGGCCACGGCGGCTGCATTTCGATGGGGCGAAATGCTAGAACACCCGTATACTTAGATTTAGGTGCACCTTAACGAACCCCAGGTTGTCTAAATTATTCCAGAGTCCTCCACTACGGCGTGCCTCATAATCAGATGGTGGTTTTGGCACGTAAAATCCCATAATTTGTTCTTTTCATACTTTTGTGCTTTGATGCATAAAACGACGTTTTGTTGAGAAAGTGACTGGCACGCCAATGTATTTCTCCGCAAAGTTAGAGAATTAATATCTCGACGCTGGTGTTTTCCTGAGAATTAGTTCAAATTGGATCCGCACTCCACGGCTAGAATTTGTAAATTGCAACATGGGCCATAAGGTAATTAGCTAAAAACCTAATTCGTTAATTTTCTTAATTAGTCGATTATTCATTTCATTTTTTTGTACAAGTAATGCCCGCCTCTTCGAGTAGACGAGCTCATGAACTAGAATTGTACTATCTGCCACAGGCCACCTTTAAAATTTTGGAAACTGTTCGCTGAAACACCTTAATTGTATATAGAATTCACTCAGTAACCGAAATGATGCCAAGCTGGATTCACTCAAAATGAGAATAAATAGAAGTCTAGAAGTCGTGCGCAGCAGCGCTTATACTCGGACTCAAAGTACTAAAAAAATAAAAAAGAGTGCAAATTGGCCGGGAAGGCGAAGTAGTATTAGTGATAGCGAAGTAGAAGACAAATACACGAAGGAAGATTCTTACCGTGTAATCCGTGTAAGGATCGCACCCGTGTAAGCTCCGCACCCATAACTTGACAGCCAATATTTAAAAAAAAGACATCCAGCTGAGGAGCAATCGCGTCCCGTGCGTTCATTCTGATCGGGCTCAACAGCGAGTTGTCGCGTGCAGTGTACTTTCGCGCATCGCTACTGGATGTCGAGAGGAGGCGATCGCGGAGTTTTACGGCGGATTTCATACGCGTAGTTGGAAAAATGAGGTCACATGACCCGGTCCCGTGAAAGGCTCGTCAAAATCGCGACGGAAAAGTGTGGCCCTTACACGAGTTATAGTGGCCATATAAATTGCAGTAAACATTCACCTAAACTTAAAATAGTAAGCATAGTGGACATAGTGGACATATAAGCATGGACCATGTAAACCTGTAAATACCTCACTGAATGACCTCGAGCACTCGCTTTTACAAAGCAAGCATTGTGAAGAACGCCGGCAGCGGAGGCAAACGGTTCGTACAGCCGCGCGATTCACTGCAACTCCGAAAATTAGATTCATTATCATCATCTGTCTATTTTTATGTCCACTACTGACGGCCTCTGTGAGTGATCTGCGATGGCCTCTGTATCTTAACTCTGCAACACTAGGGGCGCAGAAAAACAGCCCAGCAAGGAAGACAGCAGGCATGAAGTTAGCAGCCATCCCTGGTTGCACTTTATTATGGCATCCACCAACGATTACCAACAATTAGATATGGCACGCGGGCCCCATAAGCGTCAGCCGCACACAGTCATTCACAGCTACGGCAGGGCTAGAGGAGAAGACGCGTGCTCTCCGTCCCATTCGCGTTTGATTACGTGACCTACAAGTGACTCGAATATTGAGCGCGTGGGAAATAATGCCCATCAAGCCGCCAACCTTTTCGGCTCCCTGTTACGTGTTTTTTCCCGCACCCACAGGGTATGGGCCGCTCATGTATATGGCTTTTGGATTTAATGCGGAACATGACGGCGACGATAACCGCGACAATTTGCCTGAAGTGTCGATTTAATTGCTTTCGCCATAAAGCTAGAAACAGAAAATTGTTAGCAGAGGGTATATATATATTGTTACAGGTAACTCTCCGTGAAAAGAGGGTTTATTCGGACGCAACCGACGGTCTTGGGCGCCAGCCGAGGTTCTGCTATCGCTAGGAGAACGTCTTCTTCTTCTGTCCCCCTTGTACTCCGTGTCCCACTACTGCTTGCGGCACATACCCAAATCATACAAGGCTTTCGCGCTTGTAACACATCCCCCCACGTAGACGAAGCCCACCGGGCAAGTCAAACAGCATCTCCAGTGGTGCAGGGCTTCAAGCGGGCAACATGAGTCACTTCAGTCTTTGAATACCGTCGACCATTTGAAAGGAGACGTGCTATGCGGTATGTCAATTCGCTTATACGATCTAACACAACGTAAGGTCCAACATAGTGTGCCAGTAGTTTTTCGCACAACCCACGTTTTCTGGTAGGCGTCCACATCCACACTAAGTCACCGGGATCATATGTGACGTGTCGGTGTCGGCGGTCGTAACGTGCCTTCGAGCGATCTTGTGAAGCAAGAGTGCGCAAATAAGCAAGGCGGCGGGCTTCTGCTGCACGACAGATTGTCTCCGATATGCAGGCATCATCGTGGTTCAGAAATGGGAAGATCGTATCGAGGGTATAACGTGGCGGCCGAGCGTAAAGAAGAAAGAAGGGGCTGTAGCCGGTAGTTTCGTGCTGGGCGGTGTTAAATGCATAAGTTACGAAAGGTAGAACGCTGTCCCAGTTCTTATGATCCGTCGACACGTACATGGACAACATGTTCGTGAGAGTTCTGTTGGTGCGTTCCGTAAGGCCGTTTGTTTGTGGATGGTACGGCGTAGAGTGTCGAAAACTTGAACAACACAGGCGAAGCATCTCTTCAACCACATCTGCAGTAAACTGTCGCCCGCGATCGCTAATAACGACTTTAGGAGGCCCGTGTCGAAGGATGATAAAACGTAGTAAGAAAACGCACACGTCGGCTGCAGTAGCCGATGGTATTGCGGTCGTCTCACAGTAGCGTGTCAGGTGGTCAGTGCACACTACGATCCAACGATTTCCACTGGAGGACCGTGGAAACGGGCCGAGAAGGTCGATCCCGACTTGCTCGAATGGAGTCCTTGGGGGTGGCACAGGGTGTAATCTACCAGGAGGAGGACTTGTGGGACGTTTGCGACTTGACATTCGTTGCAACTAGACACGTACTGTTGCGTCGTCTGACGCATATTAGGCCAGTAAAATCGTTCTTGAAGACGGCAAAGCGTTCTAGCTGCTCCCAAATGACCGGAGGTGGGTTCGTCATGCATAGCCCGCAAGATGGAAGTGCGTAGACTTTTCGGGACCACCAGGAGATATCGTGAGCCTGTGGGAGAATAGTTCTTGTACAGAAGCCCATCACGTGTGCAATAACGAGTGGCTGCTGATTTCTGTTTGGCAGCAAGCAGTTTTAAGTGTCGTCGTTTTTCTGCTCAGTCTTAAAGGTATTGAGATCAGGAAATGCTGGCTCCAAGGCTACGATGTAGTGGTCAAAGTTGTCCGCGTCACAGTCCGTCGTGGGAAGCGGTAGCCGCGACAGGCATTCGGCGTCGGAGTGCCGTCGACCGCTTTTATTGGAAACGGTGAAGTCGTACTCCTGTAGACGGAGTGTCCAACGTGCAAGCCTACCAGATGGATCGCGCAGATTGACGAGCCAGCACAGCGAGTGATGGTCTGTGACGATGGTGAAAGGGCGTCCGTACAAGTATGACCGAAAGCGCTGTACTGCGAAAATCACCGCTAGACATTCTTGTTCTGTGACGGTGTAATTGCGCTCGGGCTTGCTCAGAGAGCGACTGGCGTACGCTACGACGTGTTCTTTGGTGTCGAAGCGTTGAATAAGAACTGCGCCGACACCAATACCACTAGCATCCGTGTGCAGTTCAGTGGGAGCCAAGGGATCGAAGTGTTTGAGAACTGGATGGGACGTCAAACGGAACTTCAATTCACGAAAAGCACACGCACATTCTGGGGTCCAGTCAAATTGAACGCCTTTCTGAAGCAGACACGTCAATGGATGCGCGATGTGAGCAAATCCGGGAATAAACCGACGGAAGTATGAGCACAGGCCCAAGAAGCTTCGTAGCTCTTTTACTGAGCGAGGTTGCTGAAAGGCTTCGACCGCAGCAGTTTTTGCTGGATCAGGTCTTATGCCCTCTTTGTCCACTAGGTGGCCTAGAACTAGTCTTTGGCGTTCTCCAAAGCGACATTTCTTGGAGTTTAGTACCAAGCGTGCTTTGCCTAGGCACTCTAGTACAAGATTGAGGCGAGCGTTGTGTTCACTAAACGTGCGTCCGAAAATCACGACATCATCCAAATAACACATGCAGACTTCCCACTTCAAACCACGCAGAATGTTGTCCATGACGCGCTCAAAAGTTGCAGGTGCGTTACACAGCCCAAACGGCATCACATTAAATTCGAAAAGTCCGTCGGGTGTAACGAATGCCGTTTTTTCCTTGTCTGCCTTGTGCATCGGAATCTGCCAGTATCCGGACCGCAAGTCTACACTCGAAAAGTAGGAGGCCGAAGAAAGGCAATCTAAAGCATCATCAATCCGTGGCAAAGGGTATACGTCTTTCTTGGTAACGGCATTGAGGCGGCGGTAATCAACACAAAATCGCCATGTGCCATCTTTCTTTTTAACTAGAATTACTGGGGCTGCCCACGGACTACTCGATTCTTGGATAACGTTTTTCTTCAGCATGTCACGGACTTGGTCACTGATCACCTTGCGCTCCGAAGGTGACACCCGGTATGGCTTTTGTCGCAGAGGCTGGTGAGATCCCGTGTCTATGCGATGCTGTGCACGAGAAGGGGGAATGGATGGTGGAGCCTCTTGCTGGGAAAACGTCGAACACCGCGAAGTGTTTTCGTAGAATATTTGCCAGTTCCTGACGTTTGTTAGTACTGAGCGATTTGTTTATCATAGCCATCATCGAAGTGTCCGTGGCGCATGCATCCGACTGGGACTCATCCGTGGCATCGGGGGCTTCTGCAAGGATGGCGAGCGCCAATACTTGATGTTCACGAATAGCCGCAAGTTTCAGACCCTCCGGTAGTATTGTGGGTTCGTTGGAGCAATTTATCGTCTATATACAGTACGCCCGCCGATAACCGACAGCGTACAATAGGGCACAAGAACATTCTTCTTCAGGCAACTAAGGTGAATGGGCTCTACGGTAGCTTCAAATGTTCTGTCGGTGCAGGAGAACAGGCGACTGGGACACATTTGGCAGACAGCGGCGGTACGACGGTATCTGCGGACACACAAAGGGCACATTCGTATACCGGCGGGTGTTCCACAAAGACGGTCGGAAGGCTCGAATCTACAGTAATTTCTCCCGTTCGGCAATCGACATTGGCACCACACAGCTTAAGAAAATCGAGGCCCAGAATTACGTCATGCGTAGCATGAGGTAAAACTACAAACTCCGCGTTAAACGTTTCACAACCCAATCTAACTGTTGCACTGCACACACCTACAGGGTACAATAGTTCTCCACTCACTCCACGAAACACATCGGCACGGTCCCACGAAAACAGCACTTTTCGTCCTAGCAGGCGTTTGAATGCGTGGCTCATTACGGAAACGGTCGCTCCAGTGTCTACTAAGGCCATCGTTGAGACGCCGTCTACACGTACACAAATCTTATTTTTAAACATGCAAATTGGCGGAGGTATTTCTGTGATAATCGAAGACTGTCCAGCGGCCTCACCTCCAACGGCCGCGCTGACTAGTTTTCCGGAGAAGGCGACGGGTAGCGGCGCCGGGGAGACGGTGACCGGCTTACGCGAGGAGCAGAAGGTGGTGTCAAGCTCCGATCGGAAGCCGGTGAACGGTTTCGCAGTGTTCCCAGGTTCTCATTGGACATCCGCGTGGATATGTGTACGCACCGCCAACACGTTGCTGGCCAGATGTTGTTGATCGGTCGTACCTTGGCGGCTGGCGGCGTTGTGGGGCCACGTTGCAGTACCTGGCGATGTGGCCCTCGATACCACAGTTGTAGCACAAGGGCAGAGGACGCTCGACGAAATGCCGCTCCAAGCGCTCAGCCGGCAGAGGTCGAACAGGGTACAGCACCCCAGTACGTTGAACAGGAGCCGTTCGCCTCTGTGCATCACGGCTGGAGTGAAAGCGTTGCCCATACCGCTGCTCTGACGGAAACGTCTCCAGATGTGGCCACGTCGTTCCAGCCACATCGACGTCCGTGACACACACAGACGGTGGCAAAGTAGCGCATGGTGCTGTGGGCGCCGAGTGATACACTGGGTACGTAGCCGGCGGTTGAGCTGTGTTGCACACTAGTTCATTGTGTCCGCCGCAGTTTCTTCGCGTACTATTTCCCGGATAGTAGAGGCAAGGTCGGTGGATGGACTGGTATCGACGCTGGCGACAGTTGTCACGTTTGCCAGTCGTCCAAATTTGGGTGCAATGCGACGGGTCTTCACGTCTCAAATGTACGGCAGTGACGCAAGACATCTGAGACGGACGTGAGGTCTTCTCTCCCTATCAGAAAATTATAGACGTCTTCTGCGATGCCTTTCAGAAGATGTCCGACTCGGTCATCCTCAGACATCCGTGGGTTTATGATCTTGCACAACTTGAGTACTTCTTCCATATAGGTTGTGCATGTCTCTGTTGGAGTTTGAGCTCTTTGGGCAAGTGTTCTCTCGGTGCGTTTCTTTTTGGCATCAGTGTCGCCAAAAACACTTCCCTATTTCTTCATTAAAGAGTTCCCATGTTGTTAAGGACTCTTCGTGGTTCTCGAACCACATCAATGCGGTTTCTCTCAAAAATAAGACTACGTTGTCAAGCTTCGTGAGCGAGTTCCAGTGGTTATATCGGCTCACCCGATTGTAGTGCGTAAGCCACTCGTCCACGTCTTCTCCCGCTCTTCCCGCGAACGAGCGTGGTTCCATGTAATGGTGGTCAAGGGCAACTGGCGTTGACCTTTGCGTGGTTGCAACTGGCTCCGGGTCTGGTCCTCCGTTCTGTGGCATGATGAATGTTGTCGGCGAGAGACCGGCTAGACGGCGGCTCCGGCGAAGTTCAAGCGGTTGCGACTCCGTAGTACGGCGACGTCGTGTACCCAGCACCTCCACCACTCTGTTACAGGTAACTCTCCGTGAAAAGAGGGTTTATTCCGACGCAACCGACGTGTTGGGCGCCAGCTGAGGTTCTGCTATCGCTAGGAGAACGTCTTCTTCTTCTGCCCCCCTCGTACTCCGTGTCCCACTACTGCTTGCGGCACATACCCAAATCATACAAGGCTTTCGCGCTTGTTACAATATATATATATATATATATATATATATAATATATGTGTGTGTGTGTGTGTGTGTGTGTGTGTGTGGTGTGTGGTGTGGTTGTGTTGTGTGTGTGTGTGTGTGTGTGTGTGTGTGTGTGTGTGTGTGTGGTGTGTGTTTGTGTGTGTGTGTGTGTGTGTGTGTTTGTGTGTGTGTGTTGTGTGTGTGTGTGTGTGGGTGTGTGTGGTGTGTGTGTGTGTGTGTGTGTGTGGTGTGTGTGTGTTGGTGTGTGTGGTGGGTAGGTTTCAGAAAGCTGATTGGGCCCCAGCCGGAAAAATGAAACTTTCGGCCTATGCGTTTAATTCAAAATATTTCTTTTAACGCCAGCCATATGGTATTGGTGTCCTCGCTGAGCTCCTTCCATGTGGCCAATGCGAAAGGGCGCGGAAGGTGGTGACTGCCGCGTGGATTTCAGTGACAGTGCCAGTCCAAAAGAACGGATGGACAATATATTAGTACCATGTTCTTGCTGTATCTTTTAGTAAATCTTAAAAAAAGAAACGCCCTGCGTACAGGCGACAGCAAAATGCCGGATACATACTCTGTAACTGAACGTTACCCGAGAGCAGTTCAATGAGATGAAAGCAGACGACTGCTTACACGTCACTTAGTTGCAGACGATAGCTACTGGTTCCCCAGTAGCTGCTGCAGAGTACACGCATTTTCACTGTTGTCTGTACGCACGATGTTTCTTGAATTTTTTTCAATGACGAGTAAGTTCGGTGAAAAATGTTTTTTTCACTATTCCTTAGTGATAAAAAAGTTAGTGCAAGCGCGGAAGTTAGGAAACTATTGTATAGGAAAATGGGTCAGCAGACGGCGTTGCGGCTTATGGAAAACAATCTTCTCGCCTGCAGGGACGGCTTCTCAGCAAGTGCTGCAGTACCTTTTCATCGCACGTGCTGCCAATGCTCTTGCCGTGAATCCCGGCTTATGAACAACGTCCAGAACCTCTGCTCTGTAGCGATGGATGGGGCAACTGCCGACGGCGTGGCCGACCCCGGAAAGAACAAGGCGAAGAGAAAGTGAGTCAGGTCAGTCTCTACAGTAGACAGAGAGAGGATTGTTGACACCTTTAGAAGGGAGGAAACTTGAAGCAGTTGGCAGCTACCCTCGGGATTAGCATCAAAACTGTGCGCTGCATAGCAGCTACAGATAGGGATCACACAAGCGCGGAGATCTGCAAGAAGGTTTGGGCCAGACATCGCTAGCACTGTTTGTGATATAGTGGATTAATCAATTACGGACAACACTATCTGAAAGGTACCAAGGACTTCAAGTAAGCACGACTACTATTTACCGACGACTCGATGGTCACGGCTACACCCTGAAGCTTGCCAATCCCAGACCAGCTGATCGTAACCGGAGTGACGTGAAGCGTGACCGCAGAGACTACGCGCAATGGCTCCAAAATCAACTTCTCAAATCTCTCCCGAATTTATCGATGAGACAATTTCAATGTGTGGTGTGCCAGAAGCTTCGCCACGGCAAATCGTGGAACACCAGCTGTTCGAAATGCCTAGTACGAAGGGTGCAAACAAACATTATAGCGTGTATGTCTGCAGAGGGATTAATTCTCTGGAAGGCAGTAGTAAAGTTCATTCGCTAGTATTCAATGAATTTCTTGCTGAAGCCTCGAAGCAAGTTCAACAAAAATGACCCCACCAGCCACGCCGTATTCCTTTTTGACACGCACCAGCCCCCCATCGCGCTGAAACACCACCCTCGCAAGCGTGACACATTCGGAGAAGATCTGCCACCTACAGCCACTTCTTCAATCTATTGAAGAGATGTTTTCAAAGTTCAAGTGCATGTTAAAGCTTTCTGAGCGAGCACCACCAAGAATTGTTCACAACTCCACCGGGAAAGAACCACCGACGGGCCATGCTCATCGAGGCAGCGACGAGACCCATGCAGCGAGTACAAAGTGGCGGACTGTGCTCCTGACGAGCACACCTTTTCCTTTTTGGATGCCACTGAACTGTTTCGACATTGAAAGCCATCTTTTAGTCGATGAGAAAGATTGCCTCAGTGAGTGCTGCTCTCGTTATAACAAATTTCCGTAGTTCAATTAACGTATTTCTTTGTAAACCCCTTTTACATTAAACAGCAATGAATTTGCATGTTTCATTTCAGTTACAGCCGTCCCCATATATCTGAATTAGTACAGTAGTGAGCAATGCGCTAACGGGCACATGGCTTCCAGGCAATAAAAGAGAATAAACAGTTAGGTTAAATATGGGGTTTTCGTGCAGCACCATGACAAGT